>NC_056735.1:1527509831-1527689831 GCF_019279795.1 Protopterus annectens
TTTTTTTTTTTAAAAAAAGAATAGTCCAGTTTCAGAGCTTGCTGATCCCTGGGCTTTGTTTGCAGTTCCTGTTACTGATTCTTTACCTAATTTGGAAGAGAGGAAGTTCCCTTGCTTACCAGTGGGAGTGGGAAGCATTGAGCTGCCTGTTGGTCCAGTTTTGTGAGGTTTCAGCCAGCAACTTGTAGTTTATTGGTCGTTTTGGGCCAGTTCCTAGCTTCTTTCAGCCCCCTGATATAAAAAATGCTAAACGCGCGTTTTTTGGCTTGTACCTACTCAGCACAGATCCTCGTGGTGGCCAGCAGAGTAATCCAAGCTTCAGAGAGCTAAAAAAGCGACTTTACCTGATTTAAGTATAATTTTTGTGGCTTTCCACTTCTATTTATCTAGCAACTGTATTTCGCCTGCTTGCTGATACATTGTTACTGTTTTTCTGCATTTATTCTGTTTTTGCACTTGTTTCTCAGTTTGTTACTTTTAAAATCTGTAACTGTTGCAAATTGTTTGTGTATGCTGTGATAGCCGATTTATAGCATTTATAAGTGTTTACTGTATCTGTTTCTGCTTGTTTTCTGAAAAAAAAAAAAAAATATCTCTTGTTTTCCCGCCTTACTAAGCTAGAATAGTCCAGTTTCAGAGCTTGCTGATCCCTGGGCTTTGTTTGCAGTTCCTGTTACTGATTCTTTACCTAATTTGGAAGAGAGGAAGTTCCCTTGCTTACCAGTGGGAGTGGGAAGCATTGAGCTGCCTGTTGGTCCAGTTTTGTGAGGTTTCAGCCAGCAACTTGTAGTTTATTGGTCATTTTGGGCCAGTTCCTAGCTTCTTTCAGCCCACTGATATAAAAAACGCTAAACGCGCGTTTTTTGGCTTGTACCTACTCAGCACAGATCCTCGTGGTGGCCAGCAGAGTAATCCAAGCTTCAGAGAGCTAAAAAAGCGACTTTACCTGATTTAAGTATAATTTTTGTGGCTTTCCACATCTATTTATCTAGCAACTGTATTTCGCCTGCTTGCTGATACATTGTTACTGTTTTTTCTGCATTTATTCTGTTTTGCACTTGTTTCTCAGTTTGTTACTTTTAAAATCTGTAACTGTTGCAAATTGTTTGTGTATGCTGTGATAGCCGATTTATAGCATTTATAAGTGTTTACTGTATCTGTTTCTGCTTGTTTTCTGAAAAAAAAAAAAATCTCTTGTTTTCCCGCCTTACTAAGCTAGAATAGTCCAGTTTCAGAGCTTGCTGATCCCTGGGCTTTGTTTGCAGTTCCTGTTACTGATTCTTTACCTAATTTGGAAGAGGAAGTTCCCTTGCTTACCAGTGGGAGTGGGAAGCATTGAGCTGCCTGTTGGTCCAGTTTTGTGAGGTTTCAGCCAGCAACTTGTAGTTTATTGGTCGTTTTGGGCCAGTTCCTAGCTTCTTTCAGCCCACTGATATAAAAAACGCTAAACGCGCGTTTTTTGGCTTGTACCTACTCAGCACAGATCCTCGTGGTGGCCAGCAGAGTAATCCAAGCTTCAGAGAGCTAAAAAAGCGACTTTACCTGATTTAAGTATAATTTTTGTGGCTTTCCACATCTATTTATCTAGCAACTGTATTTCGCCTGCTTGCTGATACATTGTTACTGTTTTTCTGCATTTATTCTGTTTTGCACTTGTTTCTCAGTTTGTTACTTTTAAAATCTGTAACTGTTGCAAATTGTTTGTGTATGCTGTGATAGCCGATTTATAGCATTTATAAGTGTTTACTGTATCTGTTTCTGCTTGTTTTCTGAAAAAAAAAAAAAAATATATCTCTTGTTTTCCCGCCTTACTAAGCTAGAATAGTCCAGTTTCAGAGCTTGCTGATCCCTGGGCTTTGTTTGCAGTTCCTGTTACTGATTCTTTACCTAATTTGGAAGAGAGGAAGTTCCCTTGCTTACCAGTGGGAGTGGGAAGCATTGAGCTGCCTGTTGGTCCAGTTTTGTGAGGTTTCAGCCAGCAACTTGTAGTTTATTGGTCGTTTTGGGCCAGTTCCTAGCTTCTTTCAGCCCACTGATATAAAAAACGCTAAACGCGCATTTTTTGGCTTGTACCTACTCAGCACAGATCCTCGTGGTGGCCAGCAGAGTAATCCAAGCTTCAGAGAGCTAAAAAAGCGACTTTACCTGATTTAAGTATAATTTTTGTGGCTTTCCACATCTATTTATCTAGCAACTGTATTTCGCCTGCTTGCTGATACATTGTTACTGTTTTTCTGCATTTATTCTGTTTTTGCACTTGTTTCTCAGTTTGTTACTTTTAAAATCTGTAACTGTTGCAAATTGTTTGTGTATGCTGTGATAGCCGATTTATAGCATTTATAAGTGTTTACTGTATCTGTTTCTGCTTGTTTTCTGAAAAAAAAATATATCTCTTGTTTTCCCGCCTTACTAAGCTAGAATAGTCCAGTTTCAGAGCTTGCTGATCCCTGGGCTTTGTTTGCAGTTCCTGTTACTGATTCTTTACCTAATTTGGAAGAGAGGAAGTTCCCTTGCTTACCAGTGGGAGTGGGAAGCATTGAGCTGCCTGTTGGTCCAGTTTTGTGAGGTTTCAGCCAGCAACTTGTAGTTTATTGGTCGTTTTGGGCCAGTTCCTAGCTTCTTTCAGCCCACTGATATAAAAAACGCTAAACGTGCGTTTTTTGGCTTGTACCTACTCAGCACAGATCCTCGTGGTGGCCAGCAGAGTAATCCAAGCTTCAGAGAGCTAAAAAAGCGACTTTACCTGATTTAAGTATAATTTTTGTGGCTTTCCACATCTATTTATCTAGCAACTGTATTTCGCCTGCTTGCTGATACATTGTTACTGTTTTTCTGCATTTATTCTGTTTTTGCACTTGTTTCTCAGTTTGTTACTTTTAAAATCTGTAACTGTTGCAAATTGTTTGTGTATGCTGTGATAGCCGATTTATAGCATTTATAAGTGTTTACTGTATCTGTTTCTGCTTGTTTTCTGAAAAAAAAAAAAAAAAAATATCTCTTGTTTTCCCGCCTTACTAAGCTAGAATAGTCCAGTTTCAGAGCTTGCTGATCCCTGGGCTTTGTTTGCAGTTCCTGTTACTGATTCTTTACCTAATTTGGAAGAGAGGAAGTTCCCTTGCTTACCAGTGGGAGTGGGAAGCATTGAGCTGCCTGTTGGTCCATTTTTGTGAGGTTTCAGCCAGCAACTTGTAGTTTATTGGTCGTTTTGGGCCAGTTCCTAGCTTCTTTCAGCCCCCTGATATAAAAAACGCTAAACGCGCATTTGTGCGGTTTAGCGCAATTTAGCGCAATTTAGCGCGGAGCTGCTACTGTTGCACACTAGGGCAGCGCCGGTTAAGCAGATTTAAACTATTAGGGCTACCTAAATTCCACTCTTCAAATTTTCCCTTAAATCTACCTTCCTCGAACTATACTACTGATCTAATCAGCGTATCCTATAACTAAAAAGATCATCTCTACTTGACTCCAAGTAGACTATTCTCTATCTGTTAAACCTAGCACTTGCTCCTACAGTACTTATTACCTTGATACGGTGCTCTTGTCATAGATAGTACCCCAAAAAGGCAAACCCCCACTTCTCGGTCACCCATGTCCCCCGGAATCTTCTTTAAAGTTTTTTTGTCTATTCCTTCTAGCATGTCGAGGGATCAGTTGCTAGTGTCCTCTCCTGCTCAGCTGGTGAACCTGGGAATATTGAGGCAATGTTACAATTGCCTCATGTACACAGACAACCCTCTCCTCCTCCCACAAAACACAAATACATGTGAGAGATGCAACTATACAGCCAAACTGGAGGCTGAGCTCTCTCAACATAGGACTGGCATGACCAGTCAGGAGGAGAAGGTTACCACACACACTATAGACCCAGTCTCACATAGTACCATCACAACCTCAAATCATACACATAAACACACAAAGACATACTCGGAGGCTCTGATCAAAAATCTACCAAAACAGCAGAGGCCACCAAAGCAGACATACAAACAACCACCACCTCAGAACACATCACCTGCAACACATAGACCTCACAGTCAGAGTGTCAAACAGTCACAGCCCTTAAGGCCAAACAAAATGCCAGACACACTAGTCATTGGTGACTCCATAGTCAGACACACTGACGTCCCGCTCACCAGACTGAGTAAGGAGAAGGTCACAGTAAGTTGCCTGTCGGGCGCTAGAATCCGCCACATAACGCAAGCACTCAGGTCTCTCAACAGCAGGTACAAATACGACTCAGTCATTGTCCATGCTGGTGTAAACGACCTGAGACGTACCTCCTTGGACTACATGAAAAGAGACATTGAGGAGCTCTCTGATTATGTAGCCCAGGCAGGTATGACCCTGACCTTGAGCAGTATCCTACCTTCACCAAGAATGATGCCACAATACAGAGATAAGATGATCAGCTTTAACAATTGGCTTAAACACTGGTGTCATTCAAAGGGGATCCAGTGTCTGTCTGCCTGGGATGACATGCTGGACAAGCCACACTGCTTCGCAAGGGACGGCTTGCACCTGTCACCCTGGGATTCCGGATATTGGCAAAGGCTCTTGCCACCCCATAGTGCCTTATTAGGCAAGGCTCAAATTCTAAACCTACCACCCTAGAACACAAAAAAGGAAAAAAACTAAGGGTAATGCTGCTCAATGCCAGAAGTCTGAATCTCAAAATGCACGCACTCGAGGCCCTTCTCAGTATGGAGAACATCGATGTCTGTGCTGTGACAGAAACCTGGTTCAAGGCTCCTGAGAGCACCCCAGCACTATCAGGTTTTACCTCTTATCATGCGTTCCGGCCCCAAAATCTGGACAATACCAAGAAAGGAAGGGGGGTATCCATATTCATCAAGGACACCCACACCTCAAGACTGGTTGCAATGCACGATGCATCAGAGACCATCCAGGTGCAATTAACCATAGGCAAGACTGCTCCGCAAATTGTAGCATGTTACAGGCCACCCTCACAAACTCAGGAACCTCACATGGCCTTCCTGAAAACACTAGAGGGGATAAATGTATCACCAAACACCATCATACTAGGTGACTTCAATTACCCTAATATAGACTGGGAACACTACTCAAGCCCAAACACTCTAGCCCAAAAGTTCCTGGAATTCATAAACTCAAATGCCATGGAACAACTAGTTACCATCCCCACAAGAGGAGATAACATACTTGACCTCATCATCACGAACATGGGAGCACAATGTTCAACACCGGAAGTATACCCCTCACTGGTGGGATCAGATCACAAACTAATCTCGCTGGAGGTCCTCATCCCACCCCCACCTGAAATAAAAAAGACCACAGTAAAGAACTGTTCTAAAGCCGACTACACACTTCTAAAGACTAGTGTGGTCTCCTTTAAGGCCCCAGAGCCGGCGGAAAACAGTACACATGCCGCTGAATCACTTACAAATGTCTTCTACCAGCACCTGCAGGACTGCATGGATAAGGCAATCCCAAGCAAAACAAAGACTCTTTGTACCAAAGGCAAGCGTCCAGTCTGGTGGACCCCAGCCATAAACAAACTCTACAACAAAAGGAGGAAGCTACTACAAGATAGAGCAAAATCCTTAAAAGGTAAGACACCCTTGATCACTATAAGTAAAAAACTAAGAGCTCTCATAAAATCATCCAAAGCAAATTTTGAGAGAAAAATAGCTAAAGACTCAAAAGACAATCATAAGGCCTTCTTTAGCTATGTTAGAAACCTGGGAGGAAACTCCCAGATATGCTCAGAACTAGTTCAAAATGATGTGAAGATTACTGATCCTATGAACATTGCCAACATACTGGCTGACAGGTTCAGTGCAAACTTCTCCCCCCCCCCAAAAGGAGAGATATCTATACCAAATGATTGCAGCCCCCCAAACATCTCCAATGCCCAAGTGAGAACTGCTCTCTCCAAAGCAAAAAACACAGCATCCATGGGACCTGATGGTGTCCCCGGCTGTGTGCTCCACGAACTCAATGAGGAATTAAACCCACAGCTAGGACAGCTGTTTAATCAAAGTCTTACCTCTGGATACGTACCCAGGGAGTGGCGCACTGCAACTGTGGTCCCACTTCACAAAGGCGGTGCCTCCACTGACCCTGGAAATTACCGGCCGATTAGCTTGACAAGCCTTATCTGCAAAGCCATGGAGAGGATCATAATGGACCGCATAAATAAAGACATAGGGAATTTGCAGACTTTGGATCCAACCCAGTTTGGCTTTGTCAAAGGCAGATCATGCCTTTTAAACTTGGTTGACTTTTTCGAAACAGTCACCAAAGCCATTGATGAGGGAAAGGCAGTCCATACAGCCTACCTCGATCTGGCGAAGGCCTTCGATACAATACCCCACTCGGGTATCATTGAAAAACTCATCAGCTTAAATATTAACCCATACATCACAAGATGGGTTGCAAACTGGCTGAGTGACAGAACCCACAGAGTCAGAGTTGCTGGCACCATGTCAGACTCAAAGCCTGTCACAAGTGGTGTCCCACAGGGCTCAGTCCTGGGCCCACTCTTGTTTGGCATCTACTTCTCCGAAGTACAAGCAAACACAGGAGGGTTATGGCTGACAAAGTTTGCAGATGACTGCAAACTGGGCGCCATAGTAGAAAACACATCTGACACAGATATCCTTCAGAAGGGTCTCACAGAAACAGATAACTGGTGCCAGAGCCATGGCCTAAAGTTAAATGCCAAAAAATGCATAGTCATACCCTTCAGGAAAAACAAGGTTACCCCTAGCTACCAAATAGGTGGCAATCCACTGAGCACAGAAGAAGTTATCAGGGACCTGGGGACCCAGGTTGATAGTAGTCTGTCATTCGACACCCATGTAGCTAAAGTAGTTAGGAAGACCTTCTACATTGCCCACCTTATCATGAAGGGATTCTCATCTAGATCAAGGGAGGTCATTGTCTCCCTCTACTCATCACTCATCAGACCAGTGATTGAGTACAATGCCCCATTCGGAATGTATCTGGCCCGACACTTGCAGCAGCTGGAGAGGCCACAAAAGTTCCTCACCAAAAGAATAAAGGGTCTCAAAAATCTGTGCTATTATGCCCGACTGAAAGAACTCCAGCTCTATTCAGTCGCTTACCGCTTGCTCAGAGGTGACCTTTGCCTAACATACAAGGCCATGTCAAACCCAGATTTGATGAATATGCTTCACCTCAAAAAATCTAGATCCATCAGAACCACAAGGGCGGGAGACTTAAACCTCGACACAGCTATTAATAGGACGTGCTGGAGGGATAGATTCATCACCCAAAGACTCCCTATGCTGTGGAACAAAATCCCGGTATATGTGAGGCAGAGCACCTCGCTGGCCTTGTTCAAGAGAAATCTTGACCAATGGATGGGAGATCGCAGATATACCCCAGGGATTACCTCAGTGTCACTGCTCAACAGAGGCACAGCAAAATAATGGGTATAGTTCCCCATACTAAAGGGGTGGCGTAAGCCACAAAACGATGGGCTAGGCTTGTAAATGCCCTCGGGCAGATAGCCTAGTATGAACCTATGAACCTATACCTATATAGATTTATACAGCTGCTAATATATATATATATATATATATATATATATATATATATATATATATATATATATAAAACTATGTCCGTATACACCTACATAGGTATATATCTGCATACACATATGTAACGTGCTGTGTATATGTAGACATATAGGTGTAGACACATATATGTGTCGATTTAGGCATATGCATGTATATATGTGCATATATATTGATATAATATATGTATATAGTTTTAGAAATCAATATATATATATATATATATATATATATATATATATATATATATATATATATATACATATCTAGATATGTTGCATTTGTTTAGATTTTAATATAGGTACACATACATACATCTAGATGTTGGTATACATTCTCTGTACTGTTGCATGACTGGAGTGGATGATATGTTTCTGCAAACATCACATCTCTTTGTATCTGCCATGGCTTAGTGGTAAATCACTTTGTCTGTGGTCTGCAGGATCATTGGTTTGAGCCTTGCAAGAGCTGTTTATTTAGTTGCTGGACAGAACATAGGCCCATTGGATACGCAGTGATTAAGACACTTTAAAGCAGTTGTAAGCAGGTTTGCACAGAGCTAAACAATGCCTACACAGGTTAAGAACTTTAGCAGCTAATTGAGTATATGAAACTGTAACAAGACTTTAGCAGTGCTTACCTCTGCTCAAACCCATGCAAACCCATGTACAACTGCTTTAAAGTGCCTTAATCACTCTGTATCCATCGGCCCTTGTTCTGCCTAGCAACAAAATAAACAACCTCGGCTAGGCTCAAACCCAGAAGCATGCACACCATAGCCCAAGTGACTCACCTCTAAGCCATCTCAGATATACATAACCCTGCTGTATTCACAAACATATCATCCAGCCCAGTCATACAACAGTACAGAGAATGTATTCCAAACTGTAGATGTATGTGTGTGTGTAAATATATTAATGCCTAAACATATACAACATATTGATATATGTAAATATATATATATATATATATATATATATATATATATATATATATATATATATATACACACACACATATACATGTAAGCAGATCTATATATCTATACAGGTACATACGGACATACATCTGTAGATAAAGTGGGAACATAGCAGAAACATATATGTCCACATGCTCCATTAATGGGGTTGACAGGCACAAACAACATATGCCATGCACGAATAGGTATCCCCCCCACAGCCAAACACGTCTGCCCTGCAATACACTACTGACTGTTACAGATCTCATAACCAGGACCTTACACGGCAAGGGCACAAGATGTTAACAGTACTCCATCCCACCTGTATGATGTCAGGCTGGTATCAGTAACATTTCATGCAGTACAGTCAGGCTCATAATGACTCCCATTTTGCAGTCATCTGTCACCTTTGCTAGCCAGTGTCCCATACCATTGGCCTGTACTTCAGAGATGTAGATGTCAAACAACAGTGGTCCCAAGACTGAACCCTGAGGTACTCCACTTGTCACTTGTCTGGGGATGGATTTGGAGTCATACACCTAAGGTTTGGGTTCTGTTAGTAAGCCATGTGGCAAACCATTGAGTGGCATAGGGATGTATGGCTGGATTAGTATGTTAATCTATGTTTCCAGACTGGGGTATGGTGTTGAAGGGCTTGGCGAGGTCCACATAGGCTTTTTGGACTGCCTTACCCTCTTCAACAGCTATGCAGACTGAGTCAAAGCAGTCAGTCATTTCAGGAGACAAGACTGGCCCTCCATGAGCCCAATCTGTGTGGGGTCCAGTGTTTGAGGGTTGCCAATTTCTGCATTCAAAACATCCCTGATAACGCATTCCATGGTCATGCAGATCAGGCTCATCAGACTGATGTGATGGTAGTTCCAGGGATCACAGGTGGATATCCCCCTTGTGGAGTGGGGTAACTGCAGCTGTGTGCCACTCAGTGGGCACCAGGCCTGATGTGAGGCTATGATTACACATGACAGTTAGGTGACTTGCCATTCCATTTTGTAGTTCATGTAGTACACAGCCCAGGATGTCATCTGGTCCCATGGATGCTGTATTCCTAGTTGTGGGTAGTGCATTTCATGCCTGTGTGGCCATGATTACTGGGCAATGGAACCCCTGACATATTGCCATAGGCCCTTTTGGGGGTGTGAGGGGGTGAATGTGGCACTAAATCAATCTGCTAGAATATTGGCACATTCTGTGGGAACAGACTATGTAATGCCATTCTGTTGCAGCTCAGAGCACTTCTGAGCATTGCCAGTTAGAATTCTGACATAACTATAGAATGCTGTATGGTTGTCTGTGGAATTTGTGGTGATTTTAGTTACATAATCAGCTTTGGAGGATTCCATGAGATATCTCAACGTCTTACTGGGGCTGGTAAGGGAATTGTTTGCATCTTGGGATTATCCTTTTTCCTTCAACAGTGTCTACCATCTGTTGTATACTCTGTTAATGACAGGAGACCACCAGCCTGGCTTGATTATTTGGGAGTTGAGTGCCATGGTTCTGTCTGGGATGTCAGGAATCATGCACAAGTGGCTGTGCTCATACAGTGCCTTAGTGCAGGATTCATCAGTTAAACTGCCAGCTCCTGTCTCCATGGCTGTCACAAACATTGTCACTTCTGCCTTGAGTAACATGGAGTTGGCCTTAGAGAGGTCTTTTACGTTTTACAGACAACTGTATATACATTCCTTTCACATGTTAAGTTTGATTAGCCTATGGAGGGATTACTTTGGTGGAACCGCAGTCCCATGTACTGTTGTGATGGCTGGCTGGTTAATTGCTGTGACTATTTTATACATGGTCCTGGGTTCATGACCTGCAAAGGCAGGCTATTTTTGTAATGGCCAGAACAGCTGTTAATACATACAGACTAATTAGGACAATTTAGGTTAGTCACACTCAATACAATTCAAATGCCCTACTTTGCCAATCCTGCTGATGTCAATCACTGTGAAGTACACCTTTAGGAAAAGAGTACTCCAACAATCTCTGTGGTGCACGCTGTAACAGCATAATGCTGTAGTGTGATATGGAATTCTGGTAGGGGTTCTATTCTCACACATGGGTGTTGTGGATGCTTTTGTGTTTGTTCCTATGCATGTTTGGCTAGTCACACTCACTACAATTCATTCGCTCTACTTTGGCGATCCTGCTGTCACTCAATGTAAAATAAACCTTTGGGGAAAGAGTATTCCAGTAATTTCCATGGTGCATTCTGTAATGGCATAGTGCTGTAGTGTAATAACTAGTTAGGTAGGGGTTCTAATCCCAGATGTGACAGGTGTGTGTGTGTGTGTGTGTGTGTGTGTGTGTGTGTGTGTGTGTGTGTGTGTGTGTCTTAAGGTGCTGATGTATGTCATTCATGTCCTTTGTGGAGGTGAGTGTGTAACAACTGGACCCAATGTTGAGTGTGTTTGTAAATATTCTTATATGGTGCCCTTAGCATAAATCACAATATCCACCATGCATGGATAACAGATGTGATATCAGTACATAGTCAGTCACAGGTTTGAAACCTGGGACTGGTAGGTGTGTGACACAAACAGGCTCACCTTTTACTCTTCCAACCCACCCTGACTTATCATTGCCTCTGTCTGCCTCTCTCACTCCCTCACTGGTGGATATGGAGACTTACACCTGCTTTGCCTAGGCAGCAGCATGTGCATTGTCAGTGATGCTCATGATCAGCTGATGGCCTCTGCACAAATTACAGCCCTCCTCTAGCTGATTGCATGTGGAACAGCTGTGGTAACATTCCCATAGCCAATTGCATGGAAACACACTCCAATATCTAGGAACATCTTGTTGGTGTTGGGCCTTATCATTCACTGTGAGCAGGAACTAGATTTGTTGTTTGGCAAACAGCATCACAGATGGCTTGAGGACTTACCTCTGACAACATGCACTGTGGAAACATGCCAACACACAAGAGGGGGGTGTGCCTGTCCTGACTACAGACTGTAAGTGCTGCTATACTGCAGTTGGGGGTATTATTGGTTTAACAGGGTGTGTGTGGATATGGCTGTCCTACATGTATTAATACCTGTCATGTCAGTGCTATGTTTATGAGGAATCCCCATCTGTAGTGTAATCTGCAGACTGGGCAGTGTGTGGTGCCTTGTGTTCCTTGTGTTACCCACAGAGCACCTATCTCTCAACTGCTGAAGGTAGTGTGAGGATTGCAGTCAGTAGATGGTGACAGCCGGGAGAGTTACTGATGTCATATCCCTCATAGGACATATGTTGCATGAAACCCTGTTACAACAGGAAATGTATGAGGTCATCACAGCAACATGTCAATATCGGGCCTGTGTTTGTGCCTTCAGCCGCAACCCTGTCAACCTTTGTATATATGCCATGCAGTAGGGGATGCATATGTTCTGTACACCATATTCAGTGTCAGCATATCTGATAAGTCAGTGAGATATCAGACTGCTACACATGTTATGCATAGTAGGGGTTATATTTGAGGACATAGCCTGGGCATTCTGTGGTTGTGTGTACAGTACTGAGGTATGTGTAAGTCTAGTAATTGTTGACATTGTGTGTATAGTACATATGTACCTTGGTGTGTGTAGAGACTGTGGTAGATGTCATTGTTCTTGGTCTTGTTCTATCTGATGTTGCATGCTGCTCCACTGTATGTCACCCTATCAGGTTACATGTTTGAAGGGGAGAACACACACATGTCCCAAACCACAGACAGCCATCAGACCACACTTTGTAGTGGCCTAGTATATGTAGGGTTATTGTGTGAGTGGCTCATATGAGGATGGTGTACATGAGATAGTCCATATAATGTGGTAGTACGCTACCTTACCATATGTGGCTGTGACTGTGTTCACATTGGTTGTGGTTATGCACTTTGACACAGGTGTCTGTTACTCTGTGATGCGACATGCCTGTAGAGCCTGCTACCTATGCAGGTATATGTGTATTCCCACATAGGGGATGTAGCTCAGTGTTGAGTCAGTCTGTCTGTAGCCTGCACTGTGCTTTGTTATATGCCTAGCAGCTTACTGTACTTCTCCACTGAGATGTCATGTCCAGATACTTGCCAAATGTACTGCTACCTGGCCACCATGACAGTCATGTATGTCAGACAAAGCAGTGGGATGCTGTTCAGATGTATGCCATTAAATAGTGGATAGTATGTGGCCATGACACCTCTGTACCAGTGGTTATTATGTGTCAGGACAGACAGGAGTGTACGAATGCATAACCGATGGGGGAAAATGTATACCAGTATGTACATGTTATACCCCTCTACATGGCTGATAACATCCACATTGACAGGCCTGGTCCACATGTCTTACATGAAGGGGTTCTGCATATACCCCTGGACTGACCCGAGTGTATCAGACTGTCCACATATATTGGCCATATTGCAGCTGTAGTCTACAGGGGTGTTACTGTGCTAGCAGTTGTACTGTACTATGATGACTGTAGGATGTCTGTAAGTAGCCAATGGTGCACATGTTAACAGCAGATGTGGCCTCCCACACGCACCATTTCTGTGTACTGAGAGGTTGGGACTATTGGGGGTGAGGTAGGGCTCCACTCCATGTGCAGGACATATGGTGAACATATATGTATAAATAAGTATACATATATCCATATAGATATGTGCACATATACATATCTTGCTTATTGTATGACAACAGTTTTACACATATGTGCCTGTGTTCCAGCATCTGTCCTCCACCTACATACTAGGCTTTGCACATATGACATGCTGTCAGGGGTTGTTATGTAGTGGGCTGTGTGTATGTCATGCTGTCATTCCTGCCATCACTCCACTGCTGTTGTGTCCCCCACACATACTGGGGGGTTGGGGCCATATATGTGTGGGTTTCACCTACACAATACATGTGTGACATAATGCACTCCAGAGGCCAGTGTATGTTACAGTGGTATATGGCCCAGTATTAATGAGTGTAGGGGGGGTGCACCATGACTGACCTAGGCTGTTACAACATGTGTGAGTATCTGGGATAGGCTGCCTTAAGGTATCTGGATGTACTTTATCATACAATCCACCTTGGTTAAATGCAGGCCTACTGCCTCCTGCCATACGGGATGTTCTGTTTGTCAGTGTGATTGTGATGGTGTCAGGTGTGCCTTGTTATTTAACAGATACATCCCATTGTGTCAACTGGGGTCTGTCCCTCCTAGGGATTGTGCACAGAGTGTAGATAGAGGCTGCTGACCTATACATCTGCATTACGTACTGGTGATTGTCTAGTATGCTGTGGCCCAGTCTGTCATTACTAATGTACTACTTGGAGGCCAAAGCCTGGACAGCAACATATGTTAACCTTTCCAGACTACTGTCTTAGTATAACTGTTTCACAGTTGCATTACACTGCTCATATGGATGTCAGTGTCTAAACAGCTATATAACATGGCATATACAACTGTCATAGTACACAGATAAGGCTTTCACATTCATTTATGCACACCTGTGTGTGGTGTTATACCCTTTGATATCTCTGTGGGTATATGTTGCAGGCTATGAATATCATTTGTATGGGTGGCTCATACAGTTTCCAGTTGGTAAGGTGGTGACTGTAGGAATACTGGCTGCACCATATTGTGTGCACATACTACATATGTATATTACTGTACAAATCTGTGTGTGTGTGTGTGTGTGTGTGTGTGTGTATATGTGTAGTTACATATATATCTATATATATGTATGGATATATATATATATCTATATATATATATATATATATATATATATATATATATATATATATATGTATCTGCATATATGTGTCTGTGTATATGTATCCTAGGGATGGCCATGTCATGTCTGGTCCTGGTTATGGGATCTGCAACACTTGGTACTGTATTACAGGGGGGGCTGGGGGTATACCTATACGTACCAGACATATATTGTTTGGGGCCTCTCAACCCCATTAACGTTGCATGAGGACATATATGTTTTGTTATTTCCCATTATCTACAGATGTATGTCTGCATATACCTATATATGTATATCTATCTATATATATATATCTATATATATATATATATATATATATATATATATATATATATATATATATATATATATATCTGCTGACAGAAGTATATAACCTGCCGTTTATATTTAGACATGTAGATGTGGACATATATATCTATAGATGTAGGCATTTGCATGTTTATATGTTCATAGATATTTATTTGTGTCTATATATATATATATATATATATACATCAATATGTTGTAACCATTTAGACATTAATATATTTACTCACACACATACATCTACATGTTGGAATACATTCTCTGTACTGTCGAATGACTGGGCTGGATGATATGTTTGTGAATATAGCAAGGATATGTATATCTGACATGGCTTAGTGGTAAATCGCTTTGACTATGTTGTGCATGGTCCTGGGTTTGATCCTAGCAGTGGCTGCTTATTTTATTGCTAGGCAGAACAAGGGTCATTGGATACAGTGTGATTAAGGCACTTTTGAGCAGTTGTAAGTGGGTTTGTGCTGGTTTGTGTGACAGTAAGCACTGCCAATCTCCGCTGATGTTTTCTTACAGTCAGTAGGCTTCAGATTCCTCAACCTGTGTAGGCATAGATTACCCTCGTGCAAACCTGTGCAAACCCACTTACCGCTGCTCAACAGTGCTTACTGTCACTTACCCCCATGCTAATTCCTTTAAAATTAAAGAAAAAGGGGTTGATAGGAAAGTGGTGAAAAATGGGACACAATGAGGGAAAGACAGTAGGTAAAATAGCTAGGCATGTGCAGGAAGGGTATAGGAAAAGTCCAACACTGCCTATTTCTTCTACAGCAACAGTTGTGCATATACACTATATTTACAGGTACTTTTGGACCCTCTACCCCCCTGGGATAGGGATGAGAACAACTTATATTCATTGTGATGCCAATTAGGCCAGATTACATGTGTCCAGTGGACATGTGCAAAATGGACAGCTATGTATGGGGCGAGATTTTTTTTTGTGGGAACAGATTGCCCTTTTTTTTTCAGGTGAGAGTGGGATGTTGGGGAGGGTTAGTAGGTATATTTAGGGAGAGAGGTTGGGTAGGTTAACAGACAAGACACACAAGACGCATACAGGGCCGGTATATGACACATGTGGGGGGTAAACACCTTGGACAGGGAAGAGTGTTTGGAAGTCACAAGCCCATGATCCCCCAACTGGAAACAGTGGGATTGAGGTCCCCACCCATGGGCAGTCACCACTGCACCTTCACTGCCCTGAAGGTGGTTGTGCTGGGGGCTGTGTAGAAGGGTCAGCCTCACCCTCTGATAGCGTCACTCAGCCCTCAAGCTGGTGCAGATGCTCTCAATACTCCAGATCAAGCTCCCTATGCACCACGGCCCTGACCCATTGACGGGTGACAGGATTCCCTCCGCGTCCACTCTGAGGGGGGGCAAACCCCATCCCCTGCAGTGGTTCCTTCTGAAGGTGGTGCAGGGCCCATGGAGGAGGAGGAGGTCCCAGGCTGGGCCCCAGATGTGCTGGTGCCCGGTGCCATGGCCAGCTGAGGTGGGACAGGTGGGTCCGCTGGGACCGGCCTTCCCATACGAGCTGTGTTGTCACAGATTTATGGCAGATATGGGTTAGTAACAGTCAACAGCATTCAGGATTAGTTATAACAGCATGCGTAGGTATTCCCATTAACCCAACACACCAGATTTAGCACAGTTACAGAGCAAGCAGAACACATGCATATATGGAACAACAGTGGCCATTACAGGAGCATGCGGGTTTCATTGATGACAACAGGCCACCAATATGGGTGTATTTTAACATGGCACATGCATAGAAACAAATATGAATATTAATTAACCATTAGGACATCATCATCATCATCATCTTCTTTTGGCTTTTCCCGTTAGGGGTCGCCACAGCAGATCACCTGTTTCCATTTCTTCCTGTCCTCTGCATCTTGCTCTGTCACACCAACCACCTGCATGTCCTCTCTCACCACATCCATAAACCTTATCTTAGGCCTTCCTCTTTTCCTGTTACCTGGTAGCTTCATCCTTAGCATCTTTTTCCCAATATACTCAGCATCCCTCCTCAGCACATGTCCATACCAACGTAATCGTGCCTCTCTGGCTTTGTCTCCAAACCTTCCAACCTGGGCTGACCCTCTAATATACTTATTCCCAATCCTGTCCACCCTCGTCACACCCAGTGCAAATCTTAACATCTTTAATTCTGCCACATCCAGCTCAAACTCCTGCCTTTTTGTCAATGCCACTGTCTCCAACCCATATAACATAGCTGGTCTCACTACCCTCTTGTAGACCTTCCCTTTCACTCTTACAGGTACTCGTCTGTCACAAATCACTCCTGACACTCTTCTCCACTCACTCCATCCTGCCTGCACTCTCTTCTTCAGCTCTCTTCCACACTCACCATTACTCTGAACTATTGACCCCAAGTATTTAAACTCATCCACCTTTGCCACCTCTACTACTTGCATCCTCACCATTCCTCTATCCTCCCTCTCATTCACACACATATATTCTGTCTTAGTCCTGCTGACATTCGTTCCTCTTCTCTCTAGAGCATATCTCCATCTCTCCAGGGTCTCCTCCACCTGTTCCCTACTCTCACTACAGATCACAATGTCATCTGCAAACATCATAGTCCACGGGGACTCCTGTCTAATCTCGTCTGTCAACCTGTCCATCACCATTGCAAATAAGAAAGGGCTCAGAGCTGATCCTTGATGTAACCCCACCTCCACCTTAAACGCATCTGTCACTCCCACCGCAGACCTCACCGCTGTCACACTACCCTCGTACATATCCTGTACCACTCTTAAATACTTTTCTGACACTCCCGACTTCCTCATACAATACCACAACTCCTCTCTAGGCACCCCGTCATATGCTTTCTCTAAGTCTACAAAAACACAATGCAACTCCTTCCGACATTTTCTGTACTTCTCCATCAACACTCTCAGAGCAAAGATCACATCTGTAGTGCTCTTTCCTGGCATGAAACCGTACTGCTGATCACTAATCATCACGTCCCTTCTTAACCTTGCTTCCACTACTCTTTCCCATAACTTCATGCTGTGACTGATCAGTTTAATCCCTCTGTAGTTACTACAGCTCTGCACATCACCCTTATTCTTAAAAATTGGTACCAAAACACTTTTTCTCCATTCCTCAGGCATCCTCTCACTTTCCAAGATTTCATTAAACAATCTGGTTAAAAACTCCACTGCCATTTCCCCTAAACACCTCCATGCTTCCACAGGTATGTCATCTGGGCCAACAGCTTTTCCATTCTTCATTCTCTTCATAGCTATCCTTACTTCCTCCTTGCTAATCCATTGTACTTCATGATTCACTATCCCTACATCATCCAACCTTCTCTCCCTCTCATTCTCTTCATTCATCAACCCCTCAAAGTACTCTTTCCATCTCCTCAACACACTCCCCTCGCTTGTGAGTATGTTTCCCTCATTATCCTTTATCAACTTTACCTGCTGCACATCTTTCCTAGCTCGGTCCCTCTGTCTAGCCAATTGGTACAGGTCCTTTTCTCCCTCCTTAGTGTCCAACCTTAACCATTAGGACATATGTCCCAAAAATGTTCGGAGTGTGCATACCACTTGAGGAGTGTCATTGGGTTATTATGCACATATGGTAGGGGTGAGAGAGAGGATTCAATTAACAACTAATATATCCTTGTAGTTTTCACAACATTCTTAGTCACTGCAGTGATCTTTCCCTTACATGTATTATTACACTACACAATGGCCTTATATTGTACACTGGTATGTTTATAGATTATTATATACGTGACCTGTGTCTTAAATACAGGCGTGACAGGCTGTAGGTGTTAATGCAACATATGTTGAGAATTGCTGTCATACACATTGGGTGAGGTGCTAGAATGATAGGTTTGTTTTCATATACATTCTCTGACTATGTACATGTTTGACTATCGGTTATATGTCATTGACAGCTGCCTACGTTTCTTGGATCATTACACTGAATTTTTAGGGGAACAGGGTACCAAGCTGGTGATATGGGCCATTTATCTGGACATACTGGATAGACTGGAACAGTTGTGGAGCATAAATATGCATACAACTTACAATTTGAACATTCAATCAAATTCTGTACAGTTGGGTGTAATTATGCATACAGCTTTCTATCTGAACATTGTATCACAGTCTATACAGTTGTGGGGTATGATTATGCATACAACTTAGTAGCACTCCCAGGAGTTAAACCCGTGCTGTGTGTGACAAAAAATTATTGCTAACATCACAGTACACTGTGCTATCAGGGAACTGATGTGCAACTTTCGACAGTTTTCTATCTAAGTCTCCCTAACTTGTACGATATGACTGACCTCTTGGCACTTCCAACTTTGTTATGCAGAACTTCATAACCATTTTATCTGCATACCACTGTGTGGGTGACACTGCTTAAGACATAACAGTACTATTTATAGAATGGAACATATCGCAAACATATGAGAGAAGAGTAAGCAGAAGCACTCCAGGGGTTATATCTTTATTCACAGACTCTTAACACATTTATTTCTCCTGGTACAGCACTTTCTAAGGCTCTTATAATCTTTGTTATGACAGTACATGCAGACTGATTACTAACCTGCCTCGCGATGCAGCCTTTGCAGCCTAGCATCATGAGCTTGCTGTTTCGCAGCCCACTCCTCTGAAGCTGTCAGAGAAATGCATTGATATTTAGCCATATCTATCCATAGTATACACAAGCTAGGCAACTTTTTACTACTTAGTACTGGGGCACTGGCCATCTGCCAACACTCCTGGATCCACTGTTCCAGGGCATCCCCCCTCTGCCACTTCAGGTCAGCATGGTGTTGCCTGACCTGCTCACCAGTCTGGGGGATACCTGTGGCACTAGTGAGGTCACGGGCGAGACTGTCCCAGGCCTCCATTTTTTACTGCGAGCCCTGGTATTGGCCCTGCAGTAGTCTCTGATCATGGTGTTTTACCAGGAGCCATACCATGAATTTTGACTCCTGGATGCCCCAGCGCTGCACTCTGAATCAAGTGCCTTCACCCACACCAACCATTCTGCCTGCAGTGGGAAGCTACAACCAGTTATGAGATGTATTCCCACCTGTGGGGTTTAAATGTGGCCATTTTCCTGCACTTTGCCGTAATTGGCCAGTTTTGAAAAGGCTAAACTATAGGCACACCTGCTTACATAAGGTTGGCACTGTTTAAAGAGGTATATCACTATGGAGATTGAATTGGCTCCCCTACACATTGCTTACACTTACTAGCATGAGCTGTGCTGCGGTTAGCATTGCTTCATAGTTGATTATCACTATATTTGCCATTTGACAATGGTTTATTCTTCATTGCAGGTTATATATGTGTCTGGTGTCCGTGATTCATGTGTACATACATTGTATGGGGTCTTGGAAACTTCAATAGTTTATTACCATGACATTTCAAATCTATGCTTACTGCAGTACTCCAGTTCACATTTTTATGTTCTGTGGCAGGTTATCCAACATCAGACTGTACATAGATTGAGTTCACATGTTTGGTTTGATTTCCCTGTGCTGAGGATTAGTTTGCTGATACCTCATGCATATCTATTTCTGTGATGGCTTAGTAGTTAACTACTGTGACTATAGTGTACAGAGTCTTGCATTTGAGCCTTGCAGAGGCAGCTTATTTTGTTGCTGGGCAGAAAATGGGCCATTGGATCCAGAGTGATTAAGGCACTTTAAAGCAGTTGTAAGTGGGTTTGCGTGGGTTTGTGCGATGGTAAGCACTGCTAACCTCCGGTTACAGTTTCTTACACTCAGTTAGCTTCTAGGCAATGCTTACCCCCGTGCAAACACACTTAAATATGCTTACTAGTGCTTATATATGCTTACTACTGCTTATTTGTGCTTAAACCTGCTTATTAGTGCCTTATTCATTATGACACTGACACTTCACATGTACATTTCATGCAGTACTCCAGTTCACATTTAAATGTTATTATGTAGGTTATATGGCAAAAAGATGTAAATTTATGTTCATATACAGATTTCACATGGAAAATGATATGTGCTGCAGTGGGACTCGAACCGGGAATGCCTGTTCATTAGGCAGATGCTCTAACCACTACACTATTGCTGTGCTTCATTTGCATATATATTTCTTGTTATCCTCTTCAGCCTTTTCAGCTGCTTTTACCATAGCTAGACGATAGGCACACCCGCGCACCTATGGTTAGCTGTACTCGGGGTTTTAAAAAAAATAAATAAAAAAGTCTCTTCATTTTATTTAAATGTACTGTTGCTGTTGAACACATGGGGACTGTTGGTGGGGATATGCGGACACCTATGAGCAGTCTCGCTCATTTATTTACACTTTTTTCTGTTCTACTTTGCAGGGACATGTTTATTCTGAGAGCTCTGCTCTCAGACATGCCCCCTGCACTCATCCACACTCCGTGTAATATTAGGAGTTCAGGCAGCACGCCTTCATTAATATGCATGGCGTGCTGCCGTCCTCCTCTTAAACTGCCACTTCCGTGCAAGACTAGAGTAGTCCTGCACGAAAGTTTAGTAAATCCAGGGGACTGGGTGAGTAAATTGGTGTAACTAAGGAAATTATTTTTCTGAGCTATGATACAGAATCAGAACTGCCTAGACATAGTAAGGCCTTGCTGAGTCTAATTATAATCGCTGCCAACAAAGCAATTACTAGAAAATGGAAATCAAAGGCTAAACTAACTGTACTAGCAATAGTGAATATAGTAACAGACGTAAAACAACTGGAATTGGGATTTTTAGAAATGGGTAGGAGCAAATTACATAGGAAAAATGGGAATTGTGGAAACAATACATACAGGGGAGGAATGAGGTTTAAAAAAGGCAGGATTTGAATGAGCTATGTAATCTTTGAGTGGCAATGATTGGTTAAATTATAAGTGATGTATAATGTTTGCAACTAAAATTGTGTCAGTATGGTTTGTGATGTAAAATGCTTGCAACTGGGATTATATCAATATGGTTTGTTTTTATTTATATAAATGTATGATTGCCTGTGTCATAAGTGATAATTTAATAAATATGTTTCTTGTTTAAAAAAGGAATCACATTCTGACACCCTTTGTAAAATGATCTGCATAGTGGACTTGAACCCTGCTTCACCAGTGCTTTTTTATTAGGCTGACTGCACTTATACCTTGTGCCACATAGAAATTTAAGTAGAAGGTAGAATTTCTTCACTCAGTGCTATCCAGGGTGTTGCCAGTTACACATCTCTGTTCAGCCTGTTTTCGCTGTTGAAGGCTCCTGAACCTAAAATTTTCACCTTTTTTCCCTTTGCAGTGAACCCTGTTTTCTCACCAGTTAAAGTCACACAAACGGGGAATACAATAAAAACAACTCATTTTTCAATAAAGCTTT
Source organism: Protopterus annectens (assembly GCF_019279795.1). Taxonomy (NCBI): domain Eukaryota; kingdom Metazoa; phylum Chordata; order Ceratodontiformes; family Protopteridae; genus Protopterus; species Protopterus annectens. The sequence continues at coordinate 1,527,531,818 of NC_056735.1, forward strand.
GGTCCTAACATTTCAGTGGTAGAGTACAACATGCAAAGTGTATACCTGCAAGGAACTGAGGAAATACTGCCATGATAAGCATTGAAATCGTGATACAAAAATATTAACATAAACAGATCTGTTTCACATTTAATCACAATCAAACCATTTTCTCTATGCTCCTTATTTTAAGTACAAATGTTGGCAGGGAGTATCACTGATCACTGCTACTTCACATTTTATGTTCAACACCTCAGTTTAGAATCTTGCATGCGTTAACTCTTTGTCAATATCTGTACCAATGAGCTTTTTAGCATTGTGCTTTAGGAAGAGATATGGAATAAATATAAGTATCGTAACTGGATGATATTTCTTCATTACTTGGAAATGAAGGACTGTACTCAAGAGAACTGGAGTGAACTGTGTGGTTGAACACAGCATTCTTTATACTTATGTCTGCACTGCAGCATTTATACTTGCAAATGATATGCAACCACATAGAGCCTTGACACACATATGTCATCCTTAGCCTTACTGCACTGGAATATTTAAGATTGTTTTTTATTGATGCTGCTGACATTGCCCATGTATGAACAAATAACAGTAGCATTCATTAATGTTTACATACCTTCATCCTAATCTGATGCGCCATGAATGCTTCATTGTCCATCCTATGTTTCACAAGTGTGTGTGTGTGTGTGTGTGTGTGTGTGTGTGTGTGTGTGTGTGTATGTGTGTATGTGTGTGTGATCTGCATAACATCATGTAAAAACAGGTACATGTCACTCTCACTTCTGTAACATACATTAATGACAGAATAGCTGGCCTATGTCAACAGTCTGTATTTAGTAATAATCAGCAGATTGTGCTTACTTCTTTGTTTCAACAAACGTGGCTTTGTCCAAAATCTTCAACAGCACTGACACACAATGAGAAGCTAATCCTATGAACACTGCACTTTCACACTGTAGAAGTCAGACTTCTTTCATGGAGCTTATGTTAAGTACTGTGTCCTCTAGATTATGTAACTAGCTAAGTAGGGGATTCTATTCTCATAACAGCCAGATTGTGTGTGTGTGTGTGTGTGTGTGTGTGTGTGTGTGTGTGTGTGTCTGTATGGGTTGGGTGTACAATCAGGTAAACATGACCCTATATACTGCTGGCTTCACTCAACTAGGGGTCTGGAGAAACTTTTTACTTTGAAAGCTCAGTCAACTTCACCATCACACCCTTCTCCCAACATCATCTTCCCTGCAACACACTGATGATGTCATCCTGTATAAAATGCACTGTCACACTGCAGAAGTCACACTTCTGTGGTGGTGCTTGTGTTAAGCACTATGTCCTTTAGATTTTGTAACTGGACAGGTAAGTCATTCTAATCTCACAGCACTGAACTTGTGTGTTTGTTTGTATATATGTATGTGGGGTTGGGTGTTGAGTTAGGTAAGCATGATCCTGTGTACTGCTGACCTCACTCAACTAGCAGCTGGGAGACACTTTTACACTAGAAGCTGATTCCACTTCACTGTCACACCCTTCTCCCAACATCATATTCTGTGCAACACACCAGTGTCATCCACTATAAAGTGCACTGTCATACTGTAGAAGCTGCACTTCTGCTGTGGCACTTGTGCTAAGTACTGTGTCCTTAGATTGTGCAACTAAATAGGTAGGGGGTTCTAATCTCACAACACTCAACTTGTGTGTGTATGCATGAAGGGCTGGGTGTAGAGTCAGGTAAGTATGACCTTATACACTGTTTTTCTGGTATTCTAGTGGACTTTTTACACTGGAAGGTGAGTCCACTTGACTGTCACACCCTTCTCCCAACATCATCATCTGTGCAACACAACAATGATGTCATCCCGTATAAAGCGCACTCTCACACTCTAAATGTCAGGCTTCTGCAGTGGTACTTGCATTAAATATTGTGTCCTCTTTATTGTGTGACTAGATAGGGGGTTCTAATCTCACAACAGACAACTTGTGTTTGATGGTGGGACCATAATATCACTGGAGGATTCATTCCATGGCTGTGCTCATTTGACTGCTGTTCATGAGAAACATTTACATGGCCACATGAATCCCGCATCCCCTTTTCCCTCTGTCCAGCAACACATACTCTACGTGACACACTGAGGTGATCCTTTCCAAAAATCACTCTCACACTCTTGAAGTCTGACCTCTCCTGTGGTGCATGTGTTTCATACACTTTCCTGTATATTGTGTGAGTAGATAAGTAGGGAGTTTGATTGCAGCAGTGAGAACATCATGACTGTATATGTATGTGTGAATATAATTGGATGCAGGAGTGTCTTACATACATTTGTATTGGCAACAATTAGAATCCTACATGTCTGGAGAAATGAGTTTTGCACACACATCCCCTTTGCAAGACACAGCTGATGTCATCCCATCAAACATGTAGTCTGGCTCACATGAAGTCAGACTTCTTTTATGGTACATGAATATAATACACTTGCCCGTAGCTTGTGTGAGGAGATAGGTAGATAGGTAGTTCAAATACAGGACTGAATGTCTTCTGTGAGTATATGCTTCTTCCTCTTACTGTGCAGAACAGGCTGCAAAGGCATATATGATGTATAGCTATACAGTGTGCTTGTGCTCTGTGACCACTTTTTAGAGGAAACGTGTATGTAATACTCAGTGGTGATGTCAGCCATTGAAATGTGCTGTGTTACAGTTGTAAAATAAATCTTGAGTGATGCTTGTGTTTCAACAATCTTCTGTAGCTTGTGATGTTAGGGATATAGTTCAAATCCTGACATTGCTGATTATAATCACTGTACATGTTGTTAACAGTGTTATTAGCGCTATGTTAATGTCTTGCTGTTGTTTCCTCCTACAAGAGTTTATTCTAATTTTCATTTACAAATGCTGTATTGAAGACTAATGCTATCATTTGATTAGAATTTCCTTCCATACCAATTGTAGTAAGACAACACCTCACAACTGAGGACATAAGGTGATGTAATGTATGTGGTGACCTTAGGAAGGCATGTGTTCTGATAAGAGATTATATCCACATTGTACATATTTCTTGTTTTACCATCATAATGACAGTAGTATGCCACATGTGTATTTGGGTATACCTAGCATCAGGCAATGTTGTCTAACATACAGCAAGATTATTTCAAAGTAATTACTGATTCATTAACATGATATAATGCTTTCACATAGGCAAACATATCACAACTGAAGATGCATTTTTACTGTGGCATGTTCATTGAACCCGTTATTGTGTTAGACAAACATATCACAAATGAAGATGCATTTTTCCTGTGGCATGTTCACTGAATCCTTTATTGTGCTGAGTTCCTGAACACTTAGTCAAGTGTTCAAAACAAGCTTAAGTGACGGTAAGCATTTGTGTCCTTAACTGTTCTGCAGGAATGGCATTCTCCTCAGTTCTAAGGTGCCCATAAAGAGTGGCAGAGGCCTCCCCCATATATTTAATCAGTAAAATTATGCCCAAATAAACAAAGTACATCTGATATAATGAGTTCACACTGGTGAACTTCCACAGCTGGGTTGACAGTGCCACTGTGGAGCTTGTAATTCATACCCATGTTGTTAGTTGGAAGAGTTGTATAGCTCGAGGTTCAATTCTAGCATACAGGAATGTATGTGAATGTACTGATATCATGCAACAACCATCACAATCATGTCAGTATTATTCCTTGATGTATTGCTGTGGCACATGCATTGACTATTGCATTGTACACATAAAGTATAATTAATTTCTTGGGTGTTATACGTATAAAAATACAGAGAAAGTTTCCTTGATCAAGGATCTTGAGTGTTATGTGTATAAAAATGCAGAAAAAGATTCCTTTACCCAGGAACATTGATAGTGGACTGATCACATATGTGTGCAGAGGAGCATAGTCAGTTAATTGCCATCAATCTGACACACTCATGTGACACTCATTATCAGGGATCCTTTCTTAATCCCACATTAATATCAGTTGTTTGTGACAATATCCATTGATCTCTCCTGTAACTGATGCCAACAATGCACAGCTCTGTGGAGTTTATGCAACAACAATGCGTAAAATGGCAAAATACCCTATCAGAATACCAAATCAACCAAACTGGAGTACAGGTTTTCCTACTTAGACCTTTACTCTTTAACATATTTACCAACAACCTTCACACTGCTTCTCCTCTTAGCTGTATTTTACAATATGCAGATACTACTAGCATCATCTCCTCCTCAAATAGTCTACAACACTTCCAACAAATAACCCAAGATACCTTCACCGCAATCAAAGACTGGTTAACCAAATCACAATTACTTCTTAATGCCAAAAAACAAAGCTTCTATTATTCGCAGCAAAAACCCTCTCACCTGACTCTCACTTTCATATTTTCTCCTAAAGCAACACAGAACTTGAAATTGTATCCCATGCTAAACTATTAAGTAATACCATTGACAATAAACATTTGAACACCATATTGGTAATGCCATTAAAAAATCCACTGCAAATTAGGAGCCCTGTACAGAAATAAACATTTCATGGACAGTGCTACCAAAAACCTCTCACCAACACTTACTTACTCCCCTTCTATTATATGGTGCCCCCATTTTTACTAACTTGCACTCATCTCTACAAAATAAGCTCCAATTCTGCTACCATAAAATTGCCAAATTTGCACAGGCAGCTCATACCGCTCACATCACTGCCAAGCCTTAAATGAATTAAACTGGCTGCAATTTCCACATCACCTTAACCTCATTCAACTGTCCATAGCACATAAAATTGTCTACAATCCAAACAACTGCCCTGCCCTTAAGAACATTTTAATAAACTATAGCCCCACCAGAACCCTTCGATCTGAAAATAAACAACTCATAACTGTACATGTACCAAACAAAAGAGCCGGACACCGCCTTTACTCATACACTGTCACTAAACTATGGAACTCACTTCCAGCCAGCAAAAACAACATTAGCTGCTTCAGCAAATTTAAACTCACCCTAAAGAACTACCTACTAAATGCTAAAATCTGCCCCTGCATCTGTCTAAATAGATAAACGTCCTACTCTCCTTGAGCCTTCCTCTAGCTTACCCGAATCTTTACCCATCAAAACCAGTAGGAAACTCTTTTTGATCTAGAAGTTAATTTAAACAACTCTGTTCTTGCTATAAAACTTACTAACCTTAACTATCATTCTAATCCCTCACCTCTTTAAAACTACCCCACTAGCGATTTTTTTCCCTTTATTGAATCTTTCATCCTAACACTACCCCTCCGGTGATTTTTTCCTTTAGCTTTCAACCTATTTCAATATTTACAAAAAAAAAATGTGTGTGTGTGTGTGTGTGTGTGTGTGTGTGTGTGTGTGTGTGTGTGTGTGTATCTTGTAAATTACTGTTTTTCTCTGTGATATTAACTTCCCACAATTTGACTGTTTCTCATTTTGTTATATTGTACTGTATTTTACTATAATTTCTGTAAATTCTTGTAAAATACTGTGCAATCATAATGTGTTTGTGGAGCTTTTCTCCCTGAAAATGGGCTCCTGTCCCAGTCGGACTTTTCTGGTCAATAAATAAATAGATAGATAGATAGATAGATAGATAGATAGATAGATAGATAGATAGATAGATATATAGTTAGATAGATAGATAGATAGATAGATAGATAGATAGATAGATAGATAGATAGATAGATAGATAGATAGATAGATAGATAGATAGATAGATAGATAGATAGATAGATAGATAAATAAATAAATCACTTCATAGTGTGGTATGGTCATCTGTTATTACTTGTCTGGCTGATAAATGTATCAGGCAGGAGTGCCTTAGGCAAGGGTATTACATATGGCAGAGTCTGCTGTCATATTTGTAAGAACACACGCACCTGCATATGGAGTCCATAACCATTAGAATACAAAAGTGAGGAATTCCCTTACAGGGTGTTCCTTTTGATACATATGTTATGCCTATTTCTGTGGTGTACACATTTAAGCTAATACACAGTTCAGTGGTAACATTGATGGCATTGTGTTCGATTCTTGCCAAAGAATATTTTGGCTGATGAGACATTATTCTTTTCAAATATGTCATATTGATGAAACCCAGGATATGCACATATCCAGTAATGTATGTAGCATCCTTGCTGTCATTTCAAATCAGCATGTTAATTACATTTATATCATGAGTATTCTCCTTTATTCCAATGTTACTTTGTGTAACTCACATCTTATACAATAATGTCCATTAAGTGTATTTGCTCAGGAAATGTGATGACCATTAAATATTATGACATACATACTCCATTAGTGTTGTTGTTGTGTCTTTCGGTTTTTCCCGGTTAGGGGTCGCCGCAGCGGAACTCCGGTCCGCTAATGATTGGCAGTAGATTTTTATGTGCTGGCTTGCTGGGCCTAATGCACAACCTTCAAAGAAGGAATGCCCATTCACACATGTCGCCACACAGAAGACGCTCTAACTGAGAATTGAACAGGCAACGTCTAAGTGTGAGGCGACAATGCTATCGCAGCACCGCAGGTATTGTCTTTGAGAGATACGCACATTCAACCAAGTTGTCTTAGTGCAGTTTCCACCTTTACCCTCCCCTCTTCCATCTTTCTGCATACATATCTTTGATTTGTGTACACACTGTCTTCAACACACTTTCCCTGCATGATAAACCTTTGATTTTAGTTGTCCTTTCAGTTTACCCTTCCCTTTTCCTTATTTCTCTAGTCATATCTTTTATTTGTGTGCACATTGCACTTAGTACACTTTCCTTGCCTGGTGCAGCTTGCATCATTTGCCCTATGTACCCTTTCATGCTGTTCTTTTGAGCACTCTTAACAGGTTTGTGGGCAAGCCTGTTTGTTTTCTGTGTGTGTGAGCTCATGCTGCTTAACATGTTTTGTAGCCATAAACACTGTTGCTGGCCACAAAGTTGTACTTGTATTCATGTAAGAGTGTTGAGCAGCATGCATATGCAATTAGCGCTGCTGCTCATCGCTCTAACACTTAAACATCGTGTAGGCTTCATACAAAGTCTACATGATTGCTAATAAATCCTGGGGATAATGGTATCAACATTTTACTTTTACAGGCAGCTGTACCTCCCTTCATTCTGATGTTGGGGACTCTGCCCTCCACACTTACAGTAACTAGATATGCTGAGATTATACTACTTTGGAGTAAAGGGAATACTTGCTTTCTGGCTTATTATACTAACTCTGTCTACCTAAGAGGAAGTACCTGGCTTTTCAGAAAAAGACACATATTTTTGTTTTCTTTATCTTTCTAATACAGCATATTGTCTCCTTAGCCATTCAAATGTTTAGTAATTACACTTTCTGCATTTAATTCCTGTATACAGGCTTACATACATGGTATGACAGCTGACAAATTCATGCACATCATCTTCAAAAAAGTCAGTAGAGGGGCAGCACGTTAGCAGGTTAGATTAATAAATAGAAAAATTAGTTTAAAATGAACATTTCTTATAAAAAACATTGCTTAAAATTCAATAAATGTAAGTAAGTATATAGCCACTTAAGTTCACCTGGCAGTCTTGATTAGTATACCACCAAAATAATTTTCTCTGAAGTATGTAGAGCAATGTGGACCAATTGTGATAACATTTTAGAATGAAGTTGAGTGAATCAGAGTCATAACTATTAAACTCTATCAATATAAATGACCTACTAGACAATATTAAGACCTCTTAGTTATAAGAACCAATACTCTGAGGCTTTTTGAGCAATAAACATCATAAATCACAGATGCTTGTCCCTCAAAGAATTATACTGAGTTTTGTATGGCTTTGGAGCTCACGCTGTATGTATCAGCAACTGTACAACACAATCAAGAAGCCTTGGTAGGGTCCGCATTCATGGGGCTATAGCTGACAGTAGCACTTTTGACAATGCGATAGAATGGGTTAGTGATCAAAAACTAGTATGGATCATCTTAATACCCAAACTCTTTAATAGTTAAAGGATTTTATCATATTGTCCAAACTATTAGTTCACTTTTCAGAATTATTTATTTCTATGCAAAGGCAAGTGTTTCTCTTCTTCTTCATCCTTGTTTACTTTGAAACAGTTTTACCATTCCTGGAGTTTTCTTTTATCTCTAATTACAGGGCTGTTCTGCTACAGGATTTTGTAGTAGCTATCCAGGAGCAGAAAAACTCTCCACTAATGTAACAAACTCATCAACATTTTAATGATCTTACCCACTGATGAACTGTAGAAGGTAAACTATTCTGACGGTGTTTGACACAAAAATGCAGATTTTATACCTGAAATTCTAAACCTTCAGCCCTTGTCCCAACAGTTTTGGGCACAAGGAATCCTCTCCCATATTTCAAACTGGAGCTTTTACCTGGCACTCATTATTTTGGTGCCAATTTCACCATCATCTTCATTGGCTGTATTCCCATTTGCTTGTTGCTCTCCCTCCTAATGCTGGCCTTTTCAGAACCCACTGCCTACAGTACCCCTTTGGTATTGATTTTCTTGATATTTGCATTCCTACCATCAGTTTACTTGATGTTGGCTTCCCCAGCACTGGCCTCTTCAGTGTCAGCATACTTGAATCCTGACATGACAATGTCAGTGGCTGTGATGACAGGTTTTCCAACATCAATTCCACCAGCATCAGCAATTTCAGTACCTTTTGTATAGGCATGATAGATTCCTCATCAGAGTGCCTTTTACTCAACTAAGGACATATCTATGAGGCCACAGTATGTCTCAACTTCTAAGCAAAAGAAAACTGGGCAAAGCCAAAAATAAAGGGGAGGCAAAGACAGAAAATCTAGAGCAGATTTTAAATATTGCTGTTATAAACTTAGAATGTTGCTAGAGTAATAGAACTTGCCTTAGCCTGCGATTTCTGGAGGATATGTATACCTTTCATGTTCGTCATCCTTACTGTCTCTAAAAGATGTTATCTCATTAGCTTTCTTCTGCTTGGAATACACTTTTACCATCTTATTGTTCTCTGTATATTCCATGTTATCCCAACCTTCCCAACAGTCTGCTGTCTTCTAGCACCCTTTCACTTGCTTTACCTCAATCACCTTTTGAGGAAAACCTGACCTTTCTAGTCCCAGATCTCTGTTGTAGTCCTTAACCTTCTTCCATTTAGTGAAATTGTGACTCAGCTGATGATATAACTACTGTTCCTCACTACTTCCTTAAATTGGTGCTTCCTAACCTCTACATTGTCTGTCAGTATCAAATCAGGAATGTTGGACATTTCTAGACATTGTATTCTTTGTTTTAATTTATTTAAACTCATTTTGTTTGCTTTTTTATGTTATCTAAGCTTATGGAATGCACTGTGAAAAAGTACACATAATTTAATCTGATTGCTGTATGCAGACTAGATCTTTGGGTTTAAGAAAGACCTCACCACTGGTGGTAAGAACTGTGGCCAAAAGGGACTGTTTCTGAGATGTGGGGAAATGTGATTCAGACAGGTGTTAGTTACAATGAGGAAAGACTTCATTATAAGCTAATTTGCAAGTCTCTGTATCACCTGTAATTACTTTGAGAGCAGACCAGCACTTCCCTGCTGTAGTCCACACTGATGACCCATACATAAGTTGGCACAGGCACACTGCTCATTTATTCTCATACAGGCACACACACTGTCATACTTCTTACCTGTCACTGAGTTGATAGAATGTCACTGATGTCTCTTCTTATTTTTGTCTCTGCCCTTGTAAATCACAGAGCCTTACAGTTAGTAATGCCAGGCATTACAGTTTCATTCTCCTTACTGTTTGAAAGGTGCATAATGATGCTAGACCCTTTGTTCTATTAATTTGCTAATTGATTCCCAGTAACACTTTAAATATTCTCCTTGGTGTTGTCTAGTGTTCTTCCTAGATTTGTACTGAAGCCTCCCTCAAAATGAACATCCCCCATCCCTCGAACTGTCCCTGATTTTACAGAATACTCTTGTCTTTTATACACACCTTGTCCCTCATAACTCATGGACTATTGCAATCATTGAATAATTGGAGTTTTACACTCATTATTATAAAAAAAGTTCAGCACAGTGGTGCAGTGGATAGCATTGTCAACTCACAGCAAGAGGTTTTTAGGTTTGATTCTTGGCTGGTGTGCTTTCCGTACAGAGACTGAATGCCCTTCCTATGTTTGCCTGGGCTACATTCCAAACCATGCAGTAGGTAGATTGGGCACTCTCAATTGACCATAGGTATGAGTGTATGTGTGAGAGTGGTGTGGAAGTACTATTGTTGCAGGGCTGGCCACCTGGTGGTATAAACCTTGCCTCTAGAGGATTGTCACTGTTGAAGTGACACCCTGGCCCCATGTGCCAAAACGAGAAAAAGGGGTTGTGAATGGATGAACTTATTATTATATAAAAATACTCTGTTATACTAGCTCATCAGGTAGTGTAGTGACTTAAGGCTCCTACTTTACAAGCTTCTTTCTCTGTCAATGTTGCATGGTTTGAACCCCTCCATTGTACTTTATTTTTTATTTGCAAAGACCTATGGAATTATGTTAAACGTACCCCTGTTGTCCAGAGGTGGCACAGAGGACTAACACACAGCTAAAGAGCTGTTTGTGAGTGTCAAGGGTACAGAGCTTTAATTTTTTAAAATGCCTTTACAGCATCCTATATAGAGTGCCTCTGGTGTCTACTGTTTCTCCCACCCCACGTCTTTTGTGCTGCAAAATGTTCTATTATCTTTTTATACCTTTAGGGCATTGGTGCCTGTCATTCAATTGACACCATTATTGAGTGATGAATGATCAAACACAAGTGAACAAAACAACTTTCGCCAGCTTACTTACTTTTGAACAAACAAAACAACTATAAAATCAACAATGTAATCAACTTGTGTAGAGTTTACACTTTCATCTCTTCAAGAGACTTTATCAGACTAACTACATACATTCTAAAGAGGCTTAAATAATAACACTGAAAAGAAACACACGTCTGTCACATGACCTAATGTCTCACACTTCTTCTCTTTAAATACACTTTAAAATATTCTTTATCATTAAGCCCAGGAGAGAGGCAGGCATTCAGTCTCAGCTGTGAGCAATACTCTCCAGTCTAATTAGTCTTCATGCCAAATCTAAGATTGGAGTCTTTCATTTTTTCAATGATCACAAATAAAAAAGTTGATGTGCATGCGTTACAGTGCTTAGCTAGAGCATTAGCTAAATCATTATTCTGCATAGCATAAAAATGCTTATAGATTATATTATGAAGTTCCTTAGCTGTTCCTCTGACTTAAAATGAAGGATATCTACTACATCTTGCTAAATACACCACAAATCTGCACTTACAAGAAAAAGGCATGGGAATTTCTACACTTCTTTCTCTTATTCTTATAATGTTAGACTGTGTGTCTATACATTTACAGTAATTACAGCTAAAGCACTTAAACATTTCCTTTCTCACAGGGGGATTACTCCTTTCTAAATAATTTAATTTGGTCTGGTGAATATCTTTTAAATGTGTACCTCTCATTCTAGCAAAAAATGTTCCTTCCCTATCTTCTCTATAGTGTACAGAAAACCTGTTAAAATTTTCCAGTTACCTGCAATTAAATTACTCTGAATACTTTTAGTATCAACCAAGGATTTCAGAAGCATAGCTGTACTAAACTCGTAAGAAGTTTTAATAACATTGCCTTCTACTTGTAGTCTACAAGGTTTATGGTTATTCATCCTCTCTGTTTTTACATTAATCAAGATTTTCTTAGTTAGTTGGCCAAGATAACCTGTCTCATGAAACTTATCTAACAGGATTTTCTTTCTAAGTAAAAAAAAAATCCATCATGTTTTACAACTATTTTATGGTTTGTTTGTTTTTCTTTGGATATTGGAATATTTTACTTTTGTCTTGGCCTTTTCATACTCAGTCTCTTCTACTGGTGATTCATATTTAGGTTTCCAGCTACATCTCCACTAATTAAAAAAAATGTTTCTAAAATGGGATCATGAACTGATCCCTAGGGATCCATTGCAGCCACGGGAGCATTATCTGGTTAAGTTACTTGCCCACACAGTCATGCAGTAGGCAAATGGAGGCTGAAGGAGTCAAACCCTACTGTACTGGAAGATGAAGCAGCAGATGAAAGCAGCAACACCTTAAATCCCTATTGTAACTCTCAGCCTGTGTTACACATCCAGCTTTGTGCCTTGCTATTGTTATATATGTTTCCCTGTTATATGTTGTGCATGTCTGTATGACAGTAGCAGTGCCCTCTAGCTGACTTATCTTGTTTCCCTGACTAAAGAATCGCCTGTCATCATGGGTTAGTCCTCCTTTTTTTCCACACTATATTTCTGCATATAATTTTCCTTTAGATCTGTGTACTATCCCTCACATTTATGCCTCCCATACAACTTTATTGCTATAGCCTACTACTTCTATCTATGTCATTCTTATTTAAAGGTAGATTAGTTCTAACCATTTTTACAGTTTTGCCTCTACAATATTCTTCTCCCTTTCTGTGCTGAGATGCTGCCTCACTCTCCATATGGTACTGACCTCCTGGCCTGTAACGTGATCTCCCAGTCTCCTATTAGACAAAAACTCCTCAGCTCTACAGCCTGTGATATTCTATTACCTATTACTATTACTTTGCAATTCTGTCTTCCATTACTGCTGGTACTCAAAACAGGAGCAGTTATAAAAAGACTACCAGCTCTAGAGCTTTCTTGCCTTTCTCTTGGCTGACCTGACTGTGTCCCCTACCAAGCTGTTTGCAGACAGTCTATACTTTCTGTCTGCAGTAATGTTTGACTAAAATATAGGAGACTGCATTTGCTAAGTTTTGGTAGTTTAGTTTTCAAAACAAAAAAATGCATCTCTGCAACTTTTCTAATAGATTATTATGCTCTTCTTTGCCTCTATATCTGCTTGTTTATTTGACATTAACAAAGAAGTAGCTTTTGGTAATGTAAAAATGTCAAATCAGGACACCCTAAATGAAAAGAGATCCTTACCTGGAGATGATGTTACACCAGATACTCACAGCACTCAAAAAAGGAAAAAAAAAAAAAAAGAAATAAAGACCAAGTCTGTCTGCATTCTTTAACCGTTTGTCCTTGATGACACATTTGTCTGTCTGCTTTTTTAATGCAAAATGTATGGGACATTGTTTAAACAGGAGATTAACTTGCTAAGAGATAATTTTTCAAATCTTGACGTGTTTACGAATCATAATTTCCCCTTTGTCTCCTGGGAGTAAGATAAGTACACAAAAACTAGAAACTGTGAACCAAATGTCTAAACTTAATAACACAATTCATTTAAAGTTCTAGACTCCACAGGTGGTCATCCTGTGCGTGTAGTATGACCTCATTACCTTCAGCTGTGTTTTGAATAATAGCACTGGCGATATTTCATGTCATAAAATCCTCCTCACCACACCACTCAGTAGCTCTTATAAATCCTGATGGTTATATTTCATAAAGCATTTTATTTTATTGCTGAAAATAGCTTCATCATATGTTTTCCTTGGTACAAAGAAGTTCTGTTCTTGCCAAGCACATTCCATTTCATTTAGTATGCCTTCATGGCTGTGTGTTCATTCACCCCTCTTGCTTCTTTTATTTGTGAAGAGGTACAAGCTGTGTTTAAAGGGAACGTCTCTACAGCATTGCATTGCGAGGAATTATACAATGTCTGATTAAGTCCTTTGTGTTTTATGAGTTAGAAGATCTTTGAAATGATGACCCGGTATACTTTTTTCCTACAAAGACATTCTAAAATGGCTTTGTGCTAGGGGGATTTCATGTTGCAGCTATGTCATGAGATGCCTTTAATGCTGCATTCACCTCATTTTTAACTAAGTAACAATAATGGAACATATGCAAATAAAAAAAAATCAGGATGCTCTCAATAACCGAAATGCACAACTTCTTTATCAATCCATTAAAAATGGAATAAAAAGTACCATAAACCTAAGCACTAAGTCCTTGAATGTAAGCACATTCATTATTTGTCTACACTGCTGTTCAGCAGTTTGTGTTTAAAGCTGTATTCTAGCTTAAGTCATGGTTAGTACTATATGTGATATCATCTTTACTATGTGGTCTGTTATTAGGCATTTTCATGTTCTGGTGTAGGGCCAAGAACAACAAACACAAAAAGCCAAGGCAGTCAGTTTTACAGCAATTAATGTTTAAAGATGTTTCATATAAAACAACACACAAAAAATGGAAACTTCAAATATTAAGAGATGTCTACTAATAACATTAATTATGAAGAGGTCCATTTGAATGTTTCCAGTTCTGGTAAATCCCAAAGATGGTGTGTCCATTTCCTATCACAATTCCTATCAGTTGTTATCTTCAAACTCTTGTAAAAGAAATAATGGAGTGACTAGCAACAACTCTTCAACAGAGCAGAAATAGTGTATGGGAACATATAAGAAATCTTTGAAATAAAGCTCTTTCATGTGGGGCTTTGAATGTTATAAAAGCAGACTCGAAAGTATTAAATGAACACCTGACTCAAATACAGCTGTTAAGATATGCAGAAACAAATGATCTACTTAGTTAAGAAATCACAGCTGAAGTGTAACCTGAAAGCATGAATAAGTTAAATGGCTTAAAGTTAGTACACGTGTTAGCCAGTAGGATTCAAACCCCAATCTCCATAATCAAGTAACAACTGCCACTGCACAGTGTGTGCATGTGTGTGTGCGTGTGCATGTGTGCGTGTGCGTGCGTGTGTGTGTGTGTGTGTGTGTGTGCGTGTGTGTGTGTGTGTGTGTGTTTGTGTGTGTATACATGTATATATAATATACCACTTAGATATAATAAAATTTATGCACAGTAAAAATCACTTCAGTTTTTTCTTTTACTTAGTTGGACACTTCGTTGGAACATCACATTATCAGTATGCTGTTTATATATGAAAAAAGACCACAGCTGTGCACACCTCTCAACCTCGTAGTACAACAAATCTGGACAAAGCCTGACATAATGGAGGGACAAAGGCTCAAAAATAGGGACACATTCTAAATATTGCTCATAAATAGAAAGTTGCTAGAATAACAGGATTTGTGTTAGCGTACATTTTTGGAAGGATGTGAAATCTAAAACTCAAATGCATGTCATGGTGACTTTAATCCTTATCTCATCTCAGTGATTTGACAAAAAACACAGTTTTTATGAGTAACAGACCAAAAATATGAGGCAAAAAGTCTGGACATTCTGTGAAAATCTGTACAGTTGAGAGGTTTGCAGCTGTGTTTCTTGTGAGTCACACAGAAATTAAGTTTACTCAAATGCCTTTTTAAGATGCCTGGCCCTTATGTTAATTTGATCACATGTTTCCCTCCTCTTTTTCACTGGCTGTTGTGATTAAGCACACAATTATCATTTTGTGAAATCACTCCCCTTCAGCTATTTAAATTTATTGGACAGCCCACTGTATTCCATAGAGCCAGAATACAAAGTACCCACCCCATTTTGATCTATCTTCTTCTTTCAAAATTAGTGGCTCTCCACTTAGATAGCTAAAGCTTAAGTTACACCCTCTTTCAAATCTAACTGTTTAGTGCACAGTGCAACTCTTAGGATATTAACCCATTTTTTCCCTCTTACCTTTAAAATCTGCAACATCTGCTCCAAGACCACCAATTGGAGAGCTCACATTCTGCCTCTCTGTAGTCATCTTGGCATTAGTGCTTCTGTATTGCTCCTGGTGAGAGAAGGAACACAGGGACATTATTTCCTGGAAAATGCTGAAGCCTGATAACTGTTTCATTGCTGCCAGCATGGAATTTGCACTAATATTTTTCCCCTGGTGTGAGAAGGAGCACAGTGCATTGATTCCTGACTGTTTCTGATTGGGCAGTGAATGCCTGTGTTTGACCTTCCTGATTGGTCTGGCATTCAAGGCATCTGCCAGGAAAAGGCTACAACAAGTCTATAGATCCTTGCATTATCTGGGACAAGACTGTTGATCACCAAAGAGCCTGTGGCCTGTTTCTCATCTTGGGATTGGTGCTACTGTTTTGTTTCCGGTGTGAAAAGAAACAAAGGAGTATTGTATCCCAGCTGCATGAAGCTGTGGTGAGACCAGCACTAGTAGTAACCAGGTAGTAGTCTTGTATCCCAGCTGCATGAAGCTGTGGTGAGACCAGCACTACTAGTAACCAGGTAGTAGTCTTGTATCCCAGCTGCATGAAGCTGTGGTGAGACCAGCACTACTAGTAACCAGGTAGTAGTCTTGTATCCCAGCTGCATGAAGCTGTGGTGAGACCAGCACTAATAGTAACCAGGTAGTAGTCTTGTATCCCAGCTGCATGAAGCTGTGGTGAGACCAGCACTAATAGTAACCAGGTAGTAGTCTTGTATCCCAGCTGCATGAAGCTGTGGTGAGACCAGCACTAGTAGTAACCAGGTAGTAGTCTTGTATCCCAGCTGCATGAAGCTGTGGTGAGACCAGCACTAGTAGTAACCAGGTAGTAGTCTTGTATCCCAGCTGCATGAAGCTGTGGTGAGACCAGCACTAGTAGTAACCAGGTAGTAGTCTTGTATCCCAGCTGCATGAAGCTGTGGTGAGACCAGCACTAGTAGTAACCAGGTAGTAGTCTTGTATCCCAGCTGCATGAAGCTGTGGTGAGACCAGCACTAATAGTAACCAGGTAGTAGTCTTGTATCCCAGCTGCATGAAGCTGTGGTGAGACCAGCACTAATAGTAACCAGGTAGTAGTCTTGTATCCCAGCTGCATGAAGCTGTGGTGAGACCAGCACTACTAGTAACCAGGTAGTAGTCTTGTATCCCAGCTGCATGAAGCTGTGGTGAGACCAGCACTAGTAGTAACCAGGTAGTAGTCTTGTATCCCAGCTGCATGAAGCTGTGGTGAGACCAGCACTACTAGTAACCAGGTAGTAGTCTTGTATCCCAGCTGCATGAAGCTGTGGTGAGACCAGCACTACTAGTAACCAGGTAGTAGTCTTGTATCCCAGCTGCATGAAGCTGTGGTGAGACCAGCACTAATAGTAACCAGGTAGTAGTCTTGTATCCCAGCTGCATGAAGCTGTGGTGAGACCAGCACTACTAGTAACCAGGTAGTAGTCTTGTATCCCAGCTGCATGAAGCTGTGGTGAGACCAGCACTACTAGTAACCAGGTAGTAGTCTTGTATCCCAGCTGCATGAAGCTGTGGTGAGACCAGCACTACTAGTAACCAGGTAGTAGTCTTGTATCCCAGCTGCATGAAGCTGTGGTGAGACCAGCACTACTAGTAACCAGGTAGTAGTCTTGTATCCCAGCTGCATGAAGCTGTGGTGAGACCAGCACTAATAGTAACCAGGTAGTAGTCTTGTATCCCAGCTGCATGAAGCTGTGGTGAGACCAGCACTAGTAGTAACCAGGTAGTAGTCTTGTATCCCAGCTGCATGAAGCTGTGGTGAGACCAGCACTAATAGTAACCAGGTAGTAGTCTTGTATCCCAGCTGCATGAAGCTGTGGTGAGACCAGCACTACTAGTAACCAGGTAGTAGTCTTGTATCCCAGCTGCATGAAGCTGTGGTGAGACCAGCACTAGTAGTAACCAGGTAGTAGTCTTGTATCCCAGCTGCATGAAGCTGTGGTGAGACCAGCACTACTAGTAACCAGGTAGTAGTCTTGTATCCCAGCTGCATGAAGCTGTGGTGAGACCAGCACTACTAGTAACCAGGTAGTAGTCTTGTATCCCAGCTGCATGAAGCTGTGGTGAGACCAGCACTAATAGTAACCAGGTAGTAGTCTTGTATCCCAGCTGCATGAAGCTGTGGTGAGACCAGCACTACTAGTAACCAGGTAGTAGTCTTGTATCCCAGCTGCATGAAGCTGTGGTGAGACCAGCACTAGTAGTAACCAGGTAGTAGTCTTGTATCCCAGCTGCATGAAGCTGTGGTGAGACCAGCACTACTAGTAACCAGGTAGTAGTCTTGTATCCCAGCTGCATGAAGCTGTGGTGAGACCAGCACTACTAGTAACCAGGTAGTAGTCTTGTATCCCAGCTGCATGAAGCTGTGGTGAGACCAGCACTAATAGTAACCAGGTAGTAGTCTTGTATCCCAGCTGCATGAAGCTGTGGTGAGACCAGCACTACTAGTAACCAGGTAGTAGTCTTGTATCCCAGCTGCATGAAGCTGTGGTGAGACCAGCACTAATAGTAACCAGGTAGTAGTCTTGTATCCCAGCTGCATGAAGCTGTGGTGAGACCAGCACTACTAGTAACCAGGTAGTAGTCTTGTATCCCAGCTGCATGAAGCTGTGGTGAGACCAGCACTAATAGTAACCAGGTAGTAGTCTTGTATCCCAGCTGCATGAAGCTGTGGTGAGACCAGCACTACTAGTAACCAGGTAGTAGTCTTGTATCCCAGCTGCATGAAGCTGTGGTGAGACCAGCACTAATAGTAACCAGGTAGTAGTCTTGTATCCCAGCTGCATGAAGCTGTGGTGAGACCAGCACTAGTAGTAACCAGGTAGTAGTCTTGTATCCCAGCTGCATGAAGCTGTGGTGAGACCAGCACTACTAGTAACCAGGTAGTAGTCTTGTATCCCAGCTGCATGAAGCTGTGGTGAGACTAGCACTAGTAGTAACCAGGTAGTAGTCATTCAGCTGAATAACCCTTTTCATCATTCTTGACAAACTAGTTCTTTCTCTTCAGTAAGTACTGCTTGATTTGCTACTGTCTAACCTAACTACTGAGTATCTCCCTAAATACTTCATCCATACATTTTCAGGGTCTGCTTATTAGTTTCCCATCAAGTGTTTGGCAGTGCCCTTTATAGATGCAAACACATTGAGTTGACAATTCTCTAGTAAAAATATCCTTGAAATTTCACTAATACCTAGTTGCACACAGGACAACTAGTTTGCAGTGATAACCACTGCCCCTAGAGTTACCAACCAGATACTCCTGACATTTCTTTTTATTCTCACTATAGCTGTCTAATCAATAAAAGGATCTGTTGCCATGGATATGAACTTTCCCACTATCTCTGTTACCAGCTTGGTGGATATGGGCATCCTGAAGCAATGTAGAAATTGCCTCATGTTTACTGACAGACAGTTAATTCTCAAACAAAATGTAGTAACCAAGGTCCTAAAAACTATTCCACAAAAAAGAAACACCACTGGTCACAGCTGCTAAATTCCAGATGTTTATTCACAAACGTTAAGCACTTTCCAAACACTATTAGGACTTCCTCAAAACATCACAATGCTGAAACCCAACCCTTAAATACCCATGAGCAACTTAATTAACATAATAAATTAACCAATTGAATATTTAATACATTAATACATCTAAAACATATAAAATCACCTAAAAAATACAAAAAATACATCCAAAAAAAGTTAAAACTATTAGGAACTACCCTAAAATGTGCTTTAATTTTAAAATAGCTGAAATGCTCACATTATCATTTATGCCTGGATAATTTGTTGCGTCTAAATGCAGTTGCCACTTTAATTCACAAATGTCCAGGTGTACATCTAAAGCTCTACCTTGTGCATCTTTGATCAATTGCTGCAACACAAGAAATTTAAAAACATGCCCTTGGCATTTTAAAATGTGTCTAGTCAATGCATTAGAAAATTTCCCATTTTTAATATCCAACAAGTGCTCACTTATTCTATCTTTAAAACGCCTACTCTTTTTTCCAATATAAAATGCCGGGAAGTGTTCACATTTGGCCATGTACACCACATTTTTGCTTAAACAGTTGAAATGTCCCTGAATATATAGACCCCTTTACGCATAATTTACTTCCAGTTTTCATAATATGCTTGCACAATACATACATTCCACATTTAAAATTCCCTATTTTTCTGTTCATACCATTGGGTCTCATTTGACTACTCATCTCTAAGATTTCTTTAAAGGACCTATCCCTCCTAAAAAAAATCTGGGGACATTCCCTAGCTTGTCTTCTACATTCCTGCCCAATTGCAATAATCCCCAATTCTTTTTAATAACATGGGTGACCTGCTCCACATCCTGGTTGAAGGTAGTAATAAACAACGACCCTTCTTCCCTTAAAACATCAGGGTCTTGCCTCATGTTCCTATTCTCATCACATCCCAAAGTGCGTAATGTGGTTCGTGTTAATATGGGTTTGTAAAAGCCCTCAGTTCTTTTCACTTTTACTTGATCTTTCAATAATGTACAAAGTGGCTTGGGATAACCTCTTTTAATAAATAACCCTATTATAAATTCTATTTCACTTAAAAATTCCTGATCACTACTAATCATCCCAGCACCCCTTACCAACTGTCCCTTAACTATGGACCTTTTTTGATGGTAAGGGTGCCAGCTATGGAAATCTAAATGAGAATTAGAGAAGGTGGATTTTCTATATATCCCTGAGGTCAAACTCTTATTCCTTTTATCTATCTTTAAGCTCACATCCAAATAGGATATTGTCTCCTGACTGTATTCATACGTAAACTTAAAAAATTCCACTGTCTGATTGATGTATTCAAAGAATTTTATCAAATCATCCTCTTGCCCTTCCCAAACCATAAAAACATCATCCAGGAACCTTGTATAATGTTTAATATGGGTCTGAAATTCACTTGGGAATATAAACTCCTGTTCCCAGCAGGACATTACATAATTGGCGTATAAGGGGGCACATGCAGCCCCCATAGCCACACCGGTCAACTGTTTATAGTACTGCCGCCATTAGGGCAATAAATACATTAATTTGATCCTGAGCAAATAAGTGGGTTTTATTTAACTGAAACTTTAACCATACCAATCCCATGTCATGGGTATCACAGAAAACAAGCTGCATACGTCCACTGTAACCAAAAAAGTTTCATCATTAATTGTGATGTTCTGAGGAAGTCCTAATAGTGTTTGGATGAAAGCGCTTAACTTTTTTGTGAATAAATGTCTGGCATTTAGCAGCTGTGACCAGTGGTTAATTCTCAAACAAACTGATATGGTATGTGAGAGCAAAGCTCTCACATAACATCACTCCTAATGTCAATCAGGTTGTCAGAAGTATACACCCTGTGCCTATAACACACAATTCAAAGCAGACACATAGACCCACATATGCTGAGGCACTTAAATGTAACATTCCTAAACTCCAAAGATCTCCAGGTAAAGTACACATAACAGATACCCTCAACAACCCAGAATGCAATCTTTCAAAACAACACCCACATCAACACATACAGCCACATCTCGTGGACCCTCTACTTTTAACCCAGAAGGCAAGCTGCCACGCAATCCAACAATCTGGTTATTGGAGTTTGATTGTGAGACATGCTGATGTCCATCTCACTAGGCAGAGTAAGGAGAAAGTCACTGTCAGTTGCTTATCAGGGGCCAGGATCCACCACATTATGCATGCACTCAGATCACTGGGCCACAATTACCAGTATGACTTAGTCATAGTCCATGTGAATGTAAATAACCTGAGACATATCTCCCTAGGCTATATGAAGAGAGACATCGTAGAGTTCTCAGAATGTGTGTCCCAGGCTGGTGTGAACCTAACATTGCACAACATTTTACATTCTCTAAGGATGATGCCACAACATGAACAGAAGATGACTGACTTTAATAATTGGCTTAGTTTCTTGTGTCATTCTAAGTAGGAGCAATATTTGTCAGCATGGAAGAAGATGGTCAACAGACCATTCTGCTTTGCCAGGGATTGTCTGCAACCCTCCCCTCTAGGCTTTTGAATATTAGCTAAAACACTGACCTTCCCCACAATGCCTTTTTTAGGCAATGCCAAACTGAAAGTACTTCCAACATAGCAAATCAAAACCAAAAAAAAATCTAAAGGTGTTATTGCTCAATGCTATGAGTCAAAATAAAAAAATCCACTCCTAGAAGGTATCCTCATTCTTAGAGAATGCTGACATTTGTACAATCACTGAGACATGGTGTAAAGTTGTGGAGAGCACACTGGCACACATTTAGACCAGCTACTACACATCAGGGACTAAAGGTGGAGGTGTCTCAATTTACATCAAAAATAAATATACCTCAAGGCTGGTCAAACAGTATGATGTACTTGAGATTTTCCACATTCAAATCACCACAGGCAAAATCACATAGAACTTCCTTGCAAGTTCTGGTCCCCCTCTATGACCCAGGAAACCCAAAACATATATTTAAACTTATTGGAAACACTCACATTCCAACCCAATACCATATTCATGGGCAACTTAATTACCCCACTATTAATTGGGAATCACATATGACACCAAATGTACAGGTACAGAGATTCCTGGATTTTGTAAACACAAACTCCCTGGACCAGATTGTCAGTACACCAACCAGGGGTGCAAACATACTAGATCTTGTTCTCGCTAATATGGGAGACTGTTGCACACACCCTAGTGTAATGTGTTCTCTGGTAAGGTCAGACCACAAAATGGTTTCATTTGAAGTAAAAATAAAAGAGAATATTTAGGAACTACTTTAAGGCTAACTTCCTACTATTACGTGATAATGTGACAAATGTCAAACCCCCATAAACCATGAGAACACTGCTGCCTATGTGAAACTTTTCACAGAAACCTTATACGAGCATGTTAATAGCTGCATAGCGACAGCTGTACTCACCAGGAAGAAGTGCAAAACTAACTCAAAAAAGCAAGCCACCCTGGTGAAATCACAACATCAGTAGGCTGTATAACAGGAGGAAGAAAATCATGGAAAAAATTAGGAGGTACAGCAACCAGTAGGATAAAAGAATTCTCATCAAACTAAACAAACAACTCAGAGGACAAATAAAGTCTACCAAAGTGAAATTTGAGGTAAATTTGGCCTCCCAGGCCAAGGACAGCCACAAGGTATACTTTAGCTATGCCCACAACCTCAAAGGCAATACTCAATTGTGTGCAGATCTCATTGTTAATGGAGCCACCTATACTGTGCCAGAAGATATAGCAAACCTACTAACTGAAAAATTCAGCTCCAACTTTACCCCTCTCTCTCCCCCTCAGCATCCCCTCAGGAAATGCCATCAAATATAACCCCCCCCTGCTATCACTAGGGAACAGGTCCTTAATGCTCTCTCTAAGGCCAAGAACACTGCATCAATGGGTCCAGACAATATTGCAGAATGCCTTCTAAATAGCATGAAACATAACCTATCAGGTCATCTGGAATTGCTATTTAACTGTAGCCTGCAAACAGGCTTCATACCTCACGAATGCAGAACAACAATAATCAGCCCTCTGCACAAAGGTGGGCCATCTACAGACCCATAAGTCTCACTAGTCTTATATGCAAATCCATGGAAAGAATTATAATAAAAATGATCAATAATAACATAGGAAACCTCCAGGCAGTGGATCCAACCCAATTTGGTCTCATTAAGGACAGGTCATGCCTACTCAACCTGGTGGACTTCTTTGAGAAAGTCATTAAGCAGTAAATGAGGGCAAAATGGTTTACTTTGCCTACTATGACCTGTCCAAGGCATTTGACACAATACCCCACTCGGGCATTGTTGACAAACTCAAGAGGTTAGGTATAAACTCTTGTGTCACTTGATGGGTAGCCAGCTGGCTCACAGACAGAAACCAGGAAGTTAGAACTGGGGAGTCCACCTCTACAAAGAGGCCGGTCACAAGTGGAGACCCTCAGGGATTGGTCCTGGGACCACTCCTTTTTGGCATTTTCTTCACTGAAGTCAAGGCCAATGTGAATGGCCTCTGGCTGGCTAAATTTGCAGACAATTGCATATTTGGTGCGTTCCTAGAGTCCTCCACTGACACAAATGTTCTCCATGAAGGACTAGCACAGACAAATAACTACTGTCAGAGCCATGGACTAAAATTAAGTGACAAGAAATGCATAATAGTATTCTTTGGGAAGTCATCCATCCCTGGTAGCTATCATTTTGAAAACACACCCCTAAGAGTTGAACCAGTAGTCAGGGACTTGGGGACACACATAGACAGTAATCTAGCCTTTGACCATCATGTGTCTACAGTAGTGAGGAAATCATTCTATGTTGTGCAACTTATAAACAAAGGTATGGCATCTAGATCCAAGTAAATCATTGTTCAACTGTATTCAGCATTCATCAGACCTATCGTAGAGTACAATGCCCCCTTTGGTATGTACCTAACCAGGCATGTCCATCAATTGGAACATCCAGAGAGGATCCTCACTAAAAGAACACAGGGAATAAGTAACATGTCCTGCACAGAATGCCTCAAGGCCCTAATCCTGAATTCTGTCTCCTACAGGCTGTTGAGGGGAGATCTATGTCTGGCATAAAGGCATTGTCAGACCCCACTCTGGTAGACCTCCTGGATATCTGGAAAACAAACACTACCAGAATTATCCATTCTAAAGACTAAAACCTTGCCTGAGATATAAATATGACCTGCTGAAGAGATAGGTATGTATCCCAGAGACCACTCTTCCTCTGGAACAGGCTCCCCATCCATGTGAAGCAGAGCTTCTCTCTAACCCAATTCAAGTGTAACTTAGGCAATTAGATGGGGAAAAAGAAATTAATTCCTGGTTTGGAACCTATGTCTCTAATGGACACAGGCAACCTGTAAATGACTCATCTCCCAGGGCCCTGCTTGTAGATGTTTCATTTACCAAGCCCCTGCTTACATGTATCAAGGGTACCAGAATCTGACAGAGATTTGAGATACATGGCTGGGCTTAAAAAGGCCCTTGTGGTCGTTAGTCCAGTAGACACCTATGTATGCATTCCTTCAATCATTTTTCAAAGTCTTCTAACTCTTAGTCAGTAACTATTTAGTGAGAAAGTGATATATATATATATATATATATATATATATATATATATATATATATATATATATACATACAGTATATATAAATATGTATATCTATATATGATTTATAATGAAATTACCGAAGTGCAGGGTATTAAGTGACACCTAGTCGAATCACTGTTCTCAAAATAGCAGTGAATTGAACCAAAAGTGCTTGATTTTGAATGATCGAGTGACATGTTACACTTGATCATTCCTGAATCGACGTGCTGGAAGATCACAGTTAAGTGGGGAACAGGGAATTAGTCTATTTCCTCACTGTAGTGCGATCGCGGGGTTGGTATAGTTAATGTGCAGGGGGTGTGGGGGTGCAGGGGGCATAGCCCCTCTGCAAAATAGTAGCATTAACGTACTGTTGACTGTGAAGTGCAATGGTACGTTAATGTGCATTGCATGGGTGACTGATGTCACCTCCTGCTCTGTCGAATATATCGAACCATAGTTGTTGATGTATTAATTTTCGCTTTGGTTTACTTTTTGAGATTCCGGATTCAGCATTTCGAGTCGACATTCTAAATGGTCGACCGAAGTGGATTCAGAATGCCGATAGTAAACCTATATATATATATATATATATATATATATATATATATATATATATTTACACACACACACATATATATATATATATATATATATATATATATATTTAGTTTTTTGCTGTTTAAGTGCATGTTGACTTTATGTTATTTTTCAGTTTGATTTTTACTTCAGACAATTTGTTTGTGTCTTTTGGCTTTTCCTGGTTAGGAGTCGCCACAGCGGAACTCCGGTCCGCTAATGATTGGCAGTTGATTTTTTTTACGTACCGGCTTGCCAGGCCTGACGCACAACCTTCAACGAAGGTACGCCCATTCGTTATCATGCAGAAGACACTCTAGCTGAGAATCGAACCCAACAGCGTCTTACTGTGAGGCGACAATGCTACCGCAGCACCACCACCGCGGGTCTCATAATTTCTTAAAATATGTTAAACCATATTTTAAATATCATACTGTTTCTGACACTAATCCTTCTACTTGTGAAATTTTCCATAAATAGTTGCAACCTATGCAATTTCAGTTTAAAGTCCTACATATCAGTAATACCTCATTCCAGTCACCCCTTTATAAGTAAGTTATGTTATCCACCTCAGTATACCAGCCTGGATGGGATTTGAAACTACATCAACTACAGCTACCGTTGTATATATAACATTTATGTAATCTGGTCTGGTTGACTGCCTTTTGCTTTTATCGTACATATCATGAATCGACAAAGGGCTAGGCAGATCTATGAGTATCGGTGCTCACTTGATCCAAGCATCAGTCCCGGACATGGGAACTGACAGTTTCCTTAGAGCAGAATTAGGGTTGAGAGTTATGACTGAGCTCAATATAGAGGTCCATGAAGAACTTTATAATGAATCATGAAGGCTCTGATGAAAGATCTTCCTTTTTGTGTCAAGGTATGAAGCTTGCAGTGTAAGAAAACATATGAGAGAGACAGAAAGACTATGAGAAAGAGAGAGACAGTAAAACTGGGAAAGAGAACGTGACTATGAAGTAAGAGTGTCAGAGAGTGAGAAAGAGAAAGAGAGAGTGAGAAGAAAAAGAAAAGTAAGAACAACAAGTTTTGTACCCTGATGTATTTTCCAAAGAATAATAAGTGAGAATAATAAGTGTGAAACTAAAATATCTGACATTACTGACTATAGTCCTCAGAGATTTGTTTATAAAAAAGCCACAACAACAGGTTTTGCATTAATGAGAATTTATTAAAGAACAATAAGTATGAAAATATGAATATCTGGCATTATTGACATTAGTGGGCAGTACTACACATCTCTTGCCTTTTCTTTACACTTTACTGTTCCCTTGCTATGACTCATCCGTTCGCTCAAGTGTTTGTCTTCTCAGATTACTGGAAACTATTGCTACTTAAATTGACCTGGTACAAACATTTCAAAACTAACATAATTGCCCTGACATGGTTTCTGTTATGTTTCTCATGCTCCTGCAGTTTTATGGCCTTATTCTTTATCAAGTTTTTAGAATAAGTTTGCAAACTACCTTCTAAGAAATATGCGTTTAATTTTTCCTACAGAAGAAGATAACATGTCTCAATCTTCTTTAATGAGAGAGGCAACAGAGTATTGAAGTCTTTGTAGAAAAACAATCACTCACCCCATAAAAGCAGACTTCTTTGCTTAATTTCTGATTACACCACTTATGTTTTTTATACACATCTAGGCATTCATGCATTTTGCAAAAATGGTAGGTTCATAGTTAAGTACTAGGCTAGCTGCCCTTGTGGGACATTTTAAGACTAGCCAATTTTCCTCAAAGGTAAGAATCAAACCCTGCATCCTGTGTCTGTGAGGTAAACACCTTAACTATTATGCAAACACCCAAACCTTTACCCAACTAAAAGTTCCTCTCTGGTCACCCATGTAGTTTTTTTCAAGTCCGAGAGAAAGTTTCCCACTCTGGGAACAGCTTATTTATTCATCTGGCAAGCACCAAAATACCTAATCCACAGGAAAAGAGAGGAAGCGCAGGACTGACTCTTCAGTGCTATAAAATGACCACCAAAGTGGTAGTGCTTGTTTAGTTCTCATTCTCATTTCCTACGATTTATGACCACGAGCCCCATATAAGTGGTAGTGCTCAGTTAGCCCCCATTCTCATTATTTACAATTTATGATCACGAGCCCCATATAAGTGGTAGTGCTCAGTTAGCCCCCATTCTCATTATTTACAATTTATGATCAGGAGCCTCGTATAAGCGGTAGTGCTCATTTAGTTCTCATTCTCATTATTTACAATTTATGATCACGAGCCTCGTATAAGCGGTAGTGCTCATTTAGTTCTCATTCTCATTATTTACAATTTATGATCACGAGCCTCGTATAAGCGGTAGTGCTCATTTAGTTCTCATTCTCATTATTTACAATTTATGATCACGAGCCTCGTATAAGCGGTAGTGCTCATTTAGTTCTCATTCTCATTATTTGCAATTTATGACTACGAGCCTCGTATAAGCGGTAGTGCTCATTTAGTTCTCATTCTCATTATTTGCAATTTATGACTACGAGCCTCGTATAAGCGGTAGTGCTCATTTAGTTCTCATTCTCATTATTTACAGTTTATGATCTCGAGCCTCGTATAAGCGGTAGTGCTCATTTAGTTCTCATTCTCATTATTTGCAATTTATGACTACGAGCCTCGTATAAGCGGTAGTGCTCATTTAGTTCTCATTCTCATTATTTGCAATTTATGACCACGAGCTTCATATAAGCAGTAGTGCTCATTTAGTTCTCATTCTCATTAATGCTCATTTAGACCTCATTCTTATTACCTATGATTTATTAGTAGGTATTTATGCTCATGGTGGGGAAATATGTGTTTTTAAGGGTCCATAGCTGTCACCTAGGAGGTATTTTCCAGGTTAAAGAGGAAATGTTGACTCCACACTAATTCTGTCTTTCCTAGAACAAACCTAGTTGTGGTTCATTGAGGCAACACAGCATTCTCAAGGGTTTTGGTACTGATCTGTGTTTTTTTTTAAGTAATGCAATGGAGGGTTTTCCCACCGCACTGTCTTCTCCATAAAGATTCTACTTATGGTAGTTTTTACCATAATGCTTTTCAAATAAAGGCTAATTTCCAACATTTTAGCAACTAGTTATCTGGGATTCTGATGAAGCTTTGTGGTTGGAAACAAACGTATTTTTCATTTTAATGGTTAGTTAGAGGTTAGGTGCATTAGAAGAGTATTTTGCCATTTAAAAGTGTGCAGGTGCCCTAATTTCAACATTACTTGTCATATATTCTAGTTATAGATTTTCATTCCCCACCAATTAAACAATCCAACTCCCATAACCAGCAGCAGCTGTCCTCCACTACACCCTCTGTCAAGAGTATTTAAATAATGTGAAAATGTATTTGCAGTTGTTGAAAATTTATCTGATGAAGTCTTCTGGGCAAAAGCATTCATAATCTAAATAAACTGAACTACATTCAGTTTATTAAGTTGGATTGTTTCATGTTTTTATTTTTTACTTTTATTTTATCAATTATGAGCATTATGCATTGAATGGGCATGCCTTTGTTGATGGTTGGGCGTTGGGCTGGCAACTCGACACCATAAAAAACAACTGCCAATCATTAGCGGACCGGAGTTCCGCTGTGGCGACCTCTAACCGGGAAAAGCCGAAAGACAAACAACAACAACATGAGCATTGAAAAAGGGTTGAATTATGAGGATTCCACTTCACCCTGGTCAGACAGTTGATAGTTCCACTAGGAGTAACCAGTTCAACATGCTTTTCCTCTCTTGCTTACTTGTTGGTCCTGGGGAATCACAGACAACTCCATTGGGTTTGGAAATTCTACTTTGGGACAGACCCTGACCCTTGGAGCCTTCTTGGATTATCAGCACTGAGTAAATCCATTTGCATAATGTATTCCATGGATCCATCCATCCATCTAGCCACCACCACTTTTTCCCATTTTTACACATGCGCCCTGACCGGGTGTCATTTCAACAGTGACAATCATCTAGATCCAAAGTTGACACTGCCAGGTGCTAGCCCTGCTGCAATAGTTCTTTCACACCACACACTTGCATGCACAGTCACACCAATGGCCAATTTAGAATATTCAGTCCAACCTACTGCATATCTTTGGAATGTGAGAGGAAACGGGAGCATCCAGAGGAAACCCACATGAATACAGGGGGAACATGCAGACTCTGCACAGAAGGTACCATAGCCAAGAATCAAACTGGGGAACCTCTTGCTGTGAGGTGACAATGTTAACCGCTGCACCACTGTGCCGCCTCTGCAACTCTGGAAAGTGAAAGAATTATGGAGGTGGTTTGATATGATTATACAAAGACAGTAAAGTCTGAGCATTAAAGAAATAACTGTGAGATATTTAGTTAAAATGTAGCTGACTGTATTACTTCAGAACTGCATTTCCATTTCTTATGGATTCTTAGGTAGTTACTAGGCTTGCAGTCTTGGAGGATCATTGAGAGGCCTAGCCCAAGTTTCTAGTTGCTCCCAAACACTGGTTAAGTGATTTGCTCAAGGTCACACAATAGGCAAATGAGAGCTGAGGGAATTAAACTCTGTACCACAGGAACTACAGTTCACAGCCTTAATCCACTGTGATGTCAGATTACTGAGATGGTCTTTTAAGAAAACTTTAAAGTATTTTTGAAGAAGTCCATCTGAGGCTTTGAAAATATTGTCTAAAGTTTGTCAACAGTAATAGAAAGTCAGGAGTCACTGTATCTATTTTTGGTTTTCAGTGCATTAACCATCAGACCACTTGTGGCTCTCAGTAACAAGGAGAATGTTTCCAGGTAATGGTCCCATGTAACAAGGATGAATTGAGGGAATAGAGGAGTGTATGAATGAAAGATAAGTGATTAACAGTTAAGTAATGGTTGAATTCTAGACAGCAAAAGTACTTTAGAGATGAACAGTGATAGGCTTGACCATGGCAGCTAGCAGTAACTCTAGGAATTCTGTTTAAGACCTCTTCAAGTGGATGAAATCCCACTTAGGAGATCTGCAGGCCACATTGGTGAAGACAGTAGGCAGGACTTTATTGTGGATTCTCTGCCTCTTTCCATAAGGAAGAGCTTACTTTATACAATTTGCTTAGCTTCATGCTTATTTTGCTACAATATTTTAATGATTAAATGATTACTTAAACAAACCAAGAGTTTAGCAGATGAGATGTTTTTGATGGCAATTAAATCAAGTGCAATAAAGCTTTTTTTTGGTGATTCTAGGGTCTTAATTAGAATCAGTATGGAGCAGGTTGTGGCTCATGGATAGGTTGCACATAGGTCATGGATAAGTCATTGTAGATCAGTAGTGTGTACAACTTTAAGAAGCTTTCTAGGAGCTTGCATAAGTGTATAAATACTGAGCATGTACGAGTCTGACTGCCATTTTGTAGTAAACTGTTGAGATGTAAGCATGTATGTCTGTGTAGCCTGTCTGTTAATCAGTTTGTTTATATTTTGTAAAGCTGCTATCCATCCTGATGTGTTTCTATGTAATAAAGCATGTAAACGAACGTCATCTATACTAGAGAGGGACGAGAGACATTGTGTCAGAAGAGGCATGTCTAACAGAACATGGGACCAGAAGGGAAGCCAGATTCTTCAGTTCAAACCAAGAGGCACTCAGTTAACACTGGAGGAATATATAGGAGTGACTCACCCCTACTGCATGTATAACTCGCAAAGCAGCTCAGAAATGAATTTCAGGTATTAAAACTTGCTCAAACTATTTCTTATTCACAAAATATGAAATAAGGTATTAAGAATGTTCTAAATGAATTTCTAAGTAACAGAAATATCTGATATTACGATATACTAACAGAAATATTTGAAATAACTTCAGAAAATGTTTGAAATAGAGTCTGAATCGCATAAAATTAATAAAATAAGGGAAACAACTGCACTTTTTTACTAAGCAGTACTTTTTCGCATTCATCAAAGTTATTCAAGTTGTCTGAAGTGTATGAAGTGTTCGGATGTTTGTACAGTGTTACATTATAGTTATTTCACAAAATACAGCCATTTCAAAGCATATTTCCCAAAGTAAAGCATTTCGAAGAGTTCATTGTGCATTTGAATATTATTACAAGAGCTGCCTGTGTGCGTGTTCATACATAATTACAAGGGCCATATTTTCAGTGTGTTTGGGGATAATTTGTTGGCATGGCAGATGGATTTCGGAAACCAACTCCACTGGTGTTTGATAATAATCTTGCAGAGAAATCGAGATTGTTTGAGCAAGAGTATGATATTT
Organism: Protopterus annectens; assembly: GCF_019279795.1. NCBI lineage: Eukaryota > Metazoa > Chordata > Ceratodontiformes > Protopteridae > Protopterus > Protopterus annectens. The sequence continues at coordinate 1,527,563,426 of NC_056735.1, forward strand.
TATACAGGCTGCATTTTCTGATAAAAATGACTGTACAGAGGCATTTATTCTGCTTAATTTAGATGGCTCAGAAGCCATAGAAAGGGAATGTTCATTTGTGTATGCACCTGCTATCTTTGCAGGAGAGGGGGAATCGCCATATAGTTGTACCGGCTAAGTCAAGGGAGGACCCCCGAGTGCTTAAAACGTAAATTTAGAGAAATGTGTAACTCCCAAACAAATGTTACAATGGCTTGGCACTTATTTTACACAAGAGATCAAAAACCTGGTGAAACTTTTGCAGCATATATAACTGATTTGAGAAACAAGGATAAAACGTGCAGATATGATGACGTGGATGAGTTGATAAAAGACAGACGTGTGTGGTATTAAAGATGATGCTATGAGAAAGATTTTGCTTCATGACAGTGTTTTAACTTTGAATAAGACCATTGAGATTTGTCAGATATATGAGCTTACAGAAAAGCACACGGATTTGCTTACAAATAAGAGATGCATGCTTCCAGCAACTTCTAAAGCCCATGTTGATAGAATACAGTACGTGGTTAACAGAAACAGGCTCAAGCAGATGGATGCAACTGTAAATCTTGCAACATTCACAAGGAAAGCCTGTAGTAGCCTTCTAGGAAGTTCTAAGGCATGCTCTGGAAACTGCACAGTCTCAGTGAAGCACAAGAGTGAGTCAGCAAACTTAAAGCATGTGCCTATACCCAGTTTCATAGCCAACTGCCGTAGCTGTGGAGGAAGTCATGAGCCTAAAAGGGAAAAATGCTTAGCTTTTGGTCAGCAATGTTACAAATGTAATAAATGGAATCATTTCGAAAGGTTTTGCAAACCAAAGGGTACACATTCTTTTTTTAAAAGGGAACATTCAAAGAAACAAGTTGATCAATTAGAAAACTGCAACCCTACTCTTTATGTTGATGGTGTGTCAGTGCTTCATGAAACAGTAAATGCAGTAGATTTTATGGGCAAAGAAGGAAGTATTTTGTACTTGTTCAGATAAATGGGAGACCCACAGAGCTCAAAGTTGACACAGGTTCAAAGTGCAATGTTATGTCTGCAGAAACATTTGCTAGAGTATGTGCTAGTGAGAAGCTTGATTTGGCAAAGTGTGTGAAACTTGTTGATTATGGTAGTGAAGAAATACAGACTGAATACTCAATAGTACTTTCATGTTGTTCTGCTGGGAGAAGCTATGACTTGTTATTTTATGTGTTCAAAAGGCACGTCCAGTCATTATTAGGGCTCAGAGACAGTTTGAAAATGGGGCTGCTTTCATTTTATAAGGAAGTCCATCATGTTAGTTTGAAAGACCACTGCTCTAATTTCACCCAGTATATTTTCTCTACCTATGCTGATCTTTTTGAAGACAAACTAAACAAGCTTTCAGTTGCGTACTCCATGAAGTTAGACCCAGATGCCAGACCAGTTGTCAGACCAGTCCAGAAAGTTCCAGTAGCTATGCAGCACAGAGTCATAGCCAAGCTAGACAAAATGGTGATGCAAGGTGTAATTTGTCCAGTTGATGAACCGACTAAATGGGTATCTTCCATGGTGGTAGCTCATAAGAAAAGCTCAGATGATATCAGATTATGTATTGGTTCAGGAAATTTGAACAAAGTACTAAAAAGACCTCATCATCCAGTATGTACAGCTGAAGAAGTCGCAGCTCTGATGCCAGATGCCACTTTTTTTTCTGTCTTAGATACAAAGAGTTCATTTTGGCAAATTTTGCTTGACAAGAAATCCTCGCTACTCACTATGTTCAGTACTCCTTTTGGCAGGTACAATTTTTTGAGATTGCCATTTGGGATAAATTCTGCCAGTGAAGTCTTTCAGCATGCAATGAAGCAGATTTTTTCTGGGAACCCCTGTGCTATTATAGTAGATGATATTTTGGTAGGAGGTAATGGTGAAGCTGAGCATGACAGAAACCTTGAGAAAGTTCTGGAAAGAACTCGTCAAGTGAATCTTAAGCTGAATCCTCAGAAATGCAAATTCAGGTTATGAGAGGTTACTTATGTTGGTTATTTGTTTACCAGTTCAGACCTATGACCAGACCCTTACAAGCAAATGGCCATTCTTGAGTTGCAAGCTCCAGACAATGTTCAAGTCCTACAACTCTTTCTTGGCATGGTTAACTACCTATGCAAGTCCATTCCAGGCTTAAGCCAACTAGCAGCACTGCTTAGAGAGCTGACACATAAAAAGATGTATCCTGGTCATGGTTGGAACAACACCAAAGAGCATTTGATGTCCTGAAACAGAGAATTACCAGTCCACCAACTCTCAAATACTATGAGGTCCACAAACCAGTCACTTTTTCCCGCGATGCTTCAAAATTTGGTCTTTGTGCAGTCATTCTTCAAGAGGGTCAACCTGTTGCCTATGCATCCAGATCTCTAACCCAAACTGAAATGCAGTATGCTCAAATAGAGAAAGAACTCTTGGCAATTGTGTTTGCATGCTCAAAGTGTCATGACCAGATCAAAACAGACCAGCAAAGTCTAGTTACTATTTTGAGAAAGTGTATGCATTTAGCTCCAGCCAGACTGCAGCACATAATACTGAGAGTGCAGAAGTACAGATTCACTCTTGTCCACACGAAAGGCAAACTTCTTTATCTTGATGATACGTTATCCAGCTCATCCAGAAATACCACTGAAGAGCATGAGAATGAACAACTTGATTTTGAAGTCATGGAAGTGGGAAATTTTTCTTTCACATGTCTCAATGAGCTTAGAAATCATACAGCCTCAGATCCTGTTTTACAGAAGCGCAACCACTTTATCAGTTGAGGATGGCCATCAAAGCAATGTAGTTTATGTCAAAAAGTGCAACCTTATTTTCCATACAGAGATGAGATTTTGTCTGAAATGGTATTGTCATGAAAGGTCCTAAAGTCATTGTTTCAAAGTTCTTGCAACCACAGTATATCACTATCTTGCATCATGGCCACCCAGGAACTCATTCTACAAAAAGGAAGGCAAGGGGGTGAGTGTTTTGGCCTTCTATGTCACAAGATATTGAGAGAGTACTTTCATCTTATTCTGTATGTAATAGTACAAAGCCATATCAACAGAATAAACCTCTTCAGCTAAACCAGAGTCCTGGACTACTGTGATCAAGTCCGCACAACGTTATTTCTGACAATGGTACACAGTTTATTAGCCAGCAATTCAAAAGATTTGTCAAAGAGTGGGACTTTACTCATGTCACAAGTAGTACTGAGTATCCGCAGTGAAATGGATCGGCAGAACATGTAGTTCAAAGTGCAAAACAGTTACTTGAGAAGTTGAAATTAGATAATAGTGATGTTTTCCTGAATCTCTTGAATCTCAGAAATGTTCCTCATGATAAACATCTTGGTTCATCTGCGGAAACTGTTGTAAAACTTTTGGTAACTTATCTATTTGATTAAGATGACATTGATGTCCTCATTACTCTTATGGAAGTGGTCCTCAAGAATAACTATTTGCATTTTGAAGGCCAATATTATAGACAGAGGACGGGGGTAGCAATGGGGGCTGCATGCGCCCCTGTCTTTGCCAATTATATTATGGCCTTTTGGGAATGACAATATGTTTTTAAAAGTGAATATATGTCCAACATTTTGTTTTATACAAGATTTTTGGACGATTTGTTCATTTTATGGACAGGTACTGAAACAGAATTGGAGCAATTTTACACATATATCAATCATACAGTTGATTTTTGAAATTCACATATTCCTACAGTAAAGAAAAAATCAATTATTTGGATATAGAGTTATTTTTTGCTAGGTCCAACAGTTTAGGGTCAAGAATTCATAGGAAAAAGACATTTTCTAATTCCTATTTGGAATACACTAGCGCACATCCACCCTTCCAGAAAAAGTCTATAGTGAAAGGACAGTTAGTGGAGTGGCCAGAATGGTCAGCTCAGACACAGCTTTTCTGGATGAGGTTAGCCTCATTATAAATATGTTTAAAGCAAGAGGATATCCGGAGGCCTTATTAAAAGGAGTAAGTCAAGAGGTGATTGATAAAAGGAACACAGGTTTTTATAGACCGATTTTGGCCTATGGTAAAGACACTTTGGGTGTCTCAAACAGACCCATGGATCCCAATTTTGGTATGGGATTCATTGATTGTTTTAATCAGGATGTGCTGAAGATAGTGGACATTATATATAGTAACTGGGATATACTACAATTTGATGTGAATATTACCCATAAAGTGGGAGGAGGACCAAAAATTATTCTCAAAAGGGATATATCATTTAAAGATATATTTGAGAGAGCCTATCCACACAATGGAAAGGGTACGGTCAGACAAAAAGGTAATTTCAAGTGTCAACATTGTAATTATTGCCCCCACATTTTGAAGACAGGGGAAAAGTTTGTATTAAATGGGAAAATTTTGAGGCTAAATGGACATTTTAATTGCAACATAGCTAGTGTGGTCTATTTAGCTAAGTGTCTCATGTGCCCAACTTTTTACGTAGGAAAGATGGCTAGATTTTTCAAAAACATAATAGCAGAGCATTTATTGGATATAAAATACAAGAGATTAACAAATGCACTTGCTAGGCATATACATCAGTTTACAAATCATGTATTTAATTTTTTGGTGATCCAACATATGCCAAAGGACCCAGAGGGGAGAGTTTTGGATATTCACTTAGATATTTGTGAACTGAGATGGCAGCTTAGATTGGATGCGGCCAACTTTCCAGGGTTAAATGAGGCAGTTAGTATTTCCAGTGTATTGAAACTAAGGAATATTTTGGGTAAATTAATTTGTTCAACTGTCCTTTTAGTTTCCTTATAAAATCATGAGGAAATCAATTGATTTTAACGTAAAAAGTTTTTTATGCATAAATTTTTTAACATTATGTTATTGTATGAATTTTAACATATGGAATGTATACATGATTTGAGATTTCACATTACACATTGTATTCAATAGAATATATATGAATATATAAGTTTTTGTTAATGAACTTTTTTCATATTTATATATTATAACTCGGAAGGACATAAAATACAGTTTATTACTTATAAGGTAGTAAAGTAGATTTTGCTTTAAGGTTTAATGAATTAATTAATACTCATTATCCAATTAATGATTTTGGATATATATGGCTGGGTTCTTTTTTAGTACTTGTATCCATTTTAAAGTGTTCTGATGAAGTCCCTTTTTAAGTTAAGGGAAGAAAGCATTTAACCTGTGGATTTTTATTGTGAATACATTTTTCTGCATCTACAGTGATTGTGTTGTCGTACGTGGATTGGCTTTGCACTTCTGTGGTGGATCTTGGTTCATCTGCCCAGAGACTTCTGTCGAGACAAACCAGAACTACACTACCAATCAGCAGTAGTTTATTGGTTCCAAGTGCTAAGAATAATAGATTTGTGAAAGCCCAGCTGTTAAAGAAATGCCTCTTCCATTAGTCTTATTAAGATAATTCTAGCAAACAGCTCAATCCATTATGTAAAGGAGAGACAGCAAGAATGCAAAAGTGCACAGGTTATGATCAGATTGGAGTCGTGAAGAGTATTTGCTCAGATCCAAGATCGTACATTGTGGAATCGCAAGCAGCAGTGTTTAGGCAGAATCAGAAACATTTGATGCCAGTGTCCAAGCCTGTACCACAGCACCTAACCTGTGAGAAAGACTCTATCTCAGAGTGAGTCATCCAGCATTCCAATTCCTGAGGATGTTCCAGTGAATTTCTCTGCTCCTGAGATGAATCCATAAGTTCCTGATACGAGTTGTTCAGCAAAGACTGTCCCTGTTGCTAAACCCAATTCTGAATACTAGGTTAATAGATCAGGTTGCATTTCTAGACCATGTTACAGATACATGGCAACTTGGACATGAACATTGTGTTTGTTTCTAATGTCTGTATATTATTGCATGTCTTATTCTAATGTAATTTCATTGAAGACAATTCTTTAAGAGGGAGGATGTCAATCAGTGTGTGTGTACAACTTTAAGAAGCTTTCTAGGGGCTTGCACAAGTGTATAAATACTGAACATGTGCGAGTCTGACTGCCATTTTATTGTAAGCTGTTGAGAAGTAAGCATGTATGTCTTTGTAGTCTGTCTGTTAATTAGTTTGTTTATATTTTGTAAAGCTGCTATCCATCATGATGTGTTTCTATGCAATAAAGAAATGAACTACCCCGCCTGTTCGTCACCTATACTAGAGGGATGAGCGACAGTCATACTAAGATGACATGGAAAAGAAAAGCATCATCTTAGTCTATGATGCAGTGAGATACAGGCTCATGTTGCTGAGCCAGGAGTGAAGGGGATTGAAGAAGGATTGCAGAATTACAAGGACATACTCTAATGAGTGTTTTGCTACGACACTGTGACTTACCTGCATATTGGTCAAGCTTAGCTTCTTCTTCATATTTGTTAATGATAGCATTCTGAAAGATTTTGAATTATAGGCCTGAAAAGGGATCCCTGTGGTGTGTCAAAGTCTGCCAAAAGAGAAGTAGCTATATTTCCATTCCACCTGACTCCTTTACCCTGAATAGGGAGTCCAAGAACTATCATATGGCCTGAGTGTGAGACCAGTTTACACAGTACATCCATAAGCATAAAGTGGCAAACTGTGTTAAATGCTTTAGGTATCACTTTTAAGAAGGTAACATCATATCTGCCTTCATCCAGTTGGTAATAAAGATATTCTGCTAAGTAAAGGAGTACTAGTAATATGATGTGGTCTAAAGTCACATTGGCACTCTGAAGTTAAGAGGATGTCCATTCTCCAAAACAACAGAATTAATGCAGGAGGTATTAGGACTACTTGCAAGATGAAACAAGATGAAACACTCCATACTGTTTTAATACCATTCTCCATCCCATAATTGAGCTGCAGGTAGGCAACCTGAGCAACTCAGCCAACTAGTGATGAGGTGAAATAAAATCCTTCAGGGTTGAGATAGAAAAAAAAAAAAAGAATAAATAAAATGTCCTTCTGGCCAATAACATCTTGCAGAGCTCATAACTTGACAATCAAAATAAATAAATGAAAAAAATCTAGCTACAGGCAAAGCACAGAGCTATAATGTTTCTGCACACTGGCTTTTTTAACACTTTATTGAATTGTCACTTAAGACATAGGTAAACATACATGTATATAAAAGAAAACAAACCATGTTAATATGTTCACAGTTACAAACATTATACATCAAATAATCTTTTATACAATTATTATCGATCCAATATTACATACATTGATCATTTTCTGCCTCCCGTAAACCTCACTCCTACCCCAAACATAATTCATCACGCATTGTTCCCAAAATGCCTATTCTTATGTAATTTGCTCCTACCCTTTTCTAATGGTCCCACTTCCACTTCTTTTATCTCTGTTGCAATATTTACTCCTTCAATTACAGTTGGTTTAGACTTTGATTTTTGTTTTCTAGTAATTGCTTTCTTGTCGGCCACTAGAATTAAAGTTAACAAGGCCTGTATGTATCTAGACAATTCACATAGGCGCTGGAAGCTGTTAAAGATGGGGGGGGGCAGAGGGTGACAGGGGCACTTAGTGAACTAAAAAGGGAAATTTTTTATAACTATTTGCTACCACAACATAGGTTCACTTGGAGGACATTTTAAGCTTAGCCAATTCCCTTTTGGTGCTTGAATTAACATTTTCTGATTGGTCTTAGCTATCCCCATGGCTGATAATTGTATGTTAGCCCTAGTGAGAATAACTGTGATCATACCATAGATAATTTGAGGGAGCCATGTAATGGATGCAGCATTTAGGAACTGCCTCTATCCATTAGTGGCATGAGGGGAAATCCTGGAGTAGATTTTCTATTACCCATCCTTAGATCCAAGTTGCATTTAAATATGGATGGATGAGCTTTGCTTTATTTTTATGGCTAGTCTGTTTCGGAACAGTAGTAGCCTCTGTGATATATATCCATCTCTCCACAACATTCAGTTTAGATACCTGGACTGAGTATTTCTGATGCCATTTGACTTGCTGATGTTCAGTAGGTCCATCTGTATTATGTCGGAGGATGCTTTGCATGCCAGACATGTCACCTCTAAGCACTCTGTAGGATACTGAGTATAGTAATAAATCTTTGAGGTGGTCCATGCAAGACCTATTGTTTAGGACTTGTATCCTTTTAGCAAGGTATCTCTGAAGGTATTCCAATTGTTGCATGGGGCTTGACAGATACATGCCAAAGTGGGTATTATACAAAATGATTGACATAATGAGAGCTTTGTAAAGGGGGACAACAACATCTCTAGATCTAGTCACAATCAATTTGTTTATAAGCTGTGCAATATAGAAAGGCTTTCTTATGACTCTGGGCACATGTTGGGCAAAAGTTAAGTCACTGTACATACAAATTCCCAAATGCCAAACAACTGGATCAGTTCTCAGAGGGCATTGTCATGATTTTGACACCAGTTATTATTTGGGACAAACCTTCCTGCATGATGGTTAAGTCATTTGGGGAGTCAATAACTTCACCTAGCTTGCAGTCATCTCAAACTTAGCTGGCCAAAGCTCTTCGGTATTCCCTTTTACTTTTGAGATGTATATGCCAAGCAGAAAAAAGTCTCAGCACCGAACCCTGGGGGACTCCATTGGTGACTGGTCTCTTCCCCTGTTTTGATCTCCTGCATCCTGTGAGCCAAGTTGGCAATGCAGCTGTTGATGTAAGTGTTTGTTCCTACATTATTCATCTTTTGTACTACACCTGAGTAGGGGATTGTGTCAAAAGGCTTGGCCAGGTCAAGGTAATGTGGTATGAACCGTTTTACCTTCATCTATTGCTTTGGTAACAAGAGTAAAGCTTAAAATTTGCCCATGATTTTTAGCCTTTCACACTTTCCTCTGGGCTGTTTTCAAACACATTTTTAGGGCCATGCATACATGTATGCATTCCTTGATTCACCTTCCAGATTGTATTAAATTATATTCCTTGTATAATACAGCACACTTGTTAGACTTAAGTTAGAGCGCATTTTAAATTTATTGTTTAAACATTTTTCCAGTAGGCAATGAAACAAAAATGCATTAACCAATAATGACAAAACTGCCCTATTCAAAACATTTCCATCATAAAGGTCTACTTCCACACACAACTGCATTTTAAATTTATTTTCTGAACATTTTTCCAGTAGGCAATGAAGCAAAATGCATGCACCAATAATGACAAAACTGCCCTATTCAGAACATTTCCATGATAACAGTTTACTTCAAACAATACATTTAAAATGCAACTGTGTGTGGAACATTTTTCCAGTAGCCAATGAAGCAAAATGTATGCTCCAATAATGACAAAGCTGCCCTATTCAGACCAATTCCGTGATAACAGTCTACCTCCACACACAACTGCATTTTAAAATTTATTGTTTGAACATTTTTCCAGTAGGCAATGAAGCAAAATGCATGCACCAATAATGACAAAGCTGCCCTATTCAGAATATTTCCATGATAACAGTCTACTTCTACACACAATTTATAAACACAGAATCACAGTAGAGTGTAAGCCATAGGCATGTTGCACAGCTTCTTGAACTTATTTTCAATGGGGTGAGGGGGGTGGGAGGGCAAAAGGCCAAAAAAACAGGGACACATTTTAAACATTGCATGTATAATTTTGGAAAGTTGCTTGCATAAAATGTTATCACCATGCATTTCACTGCCAAGTCTTGAACCCAGATTCTTGTGCACTACAGTCAGAGCAACATACTACTAAGCTAAACCAGCAGTTTCTTGAAAGACGAGAAGACAAACTTAAATAGCTATCATATCATTTATTGAATTCAGTTCTCACTTCTCACCATAGCTCTAAACCTCTTAGCACAAAAATACAAAACAAAGCCAATAATGGGGGGAATACAGCCTTAAAATAGGGACACATTTCAAATACTGATTTTATAACTTTAGAAAATTGCTAGAATAAAAGTAAAGAGTTTAGAGACACATTTTAAATACTGATTTTATAACCTTAGAAAATTGCTAGAATAAAAGGTTTTGTATTATCAGTCCTGTAAAACTAGAGGAACAGAACAACAATGTGAGGCATGACTTCACAAGTGATGGTGGCTAGGGACTTTAGGCTCTTTTTACCTGTACCCAAGGTACAGGGTTTGAGCCTGAGTACCTCTAGCTACCAGATGTATCCTGCTGGGGGCATACACACACACACACACACACACACACACACACACACACACACACACACACACACACACACAAACACACACACACACCAGGCGTCTGCAACAATATGCAGTGTACTCACTCTGCTAGACAACAAATTTCAGCTTCTGTCCGTCCATTCCACTCTGCAATTAATCTGCTCCATTACTCCTAGTCCGGATGCTAACCCACTCCATCTCAGGCTTCTGAGACTAAATAAATCTGCTCCATTACAGGCTTCTGAGACTTAATAAATCTGCTCCATTACAGGCTTCTGAGACTAAATCCGTTTCTGCAGCAGCTTGAATAACTCTGTGTTCCTGCTCGCAAAACAACTGGAAATACGTGCACTGATGTCATATCAGCAGTTGGAGGCACAGAAAATGAAAGGGCAGAGGTATGGATGATCTGCAAAAGTGTGTGTGGGGGGGCTCCCTTCCCCCCGCGCTCTATGGTTCTGGTGCCCATGGCAATTCAAATCCTATGTCTCAGCTAAGAAGAATCATTTCCTTAGTTACACCCATTTGCTCACCCAATATTTCCATTTTTTCCAGCCTTTTTTCATTTGAGTTGCTATATTCCTTCAGTGTTTCATTTATTTTAATCAGCTCTGAGCACATTTGACTTCTTTTTTTCCTCTAAATTACTAGAATCTATCTTTTGCATCAAAGCCAGGGTTTAATCTGCTTTTTACTGAACAGCTGCGGGATTCTTCCCAGTTAGTGTTTTCTCTTCACCCTTTCCAGTTGATTTTCTTTGAGGTGCTCTCTAAGTTTCTTCTTTGTTGGCATCCAAGGCATCCAAGCAGTGCACTAAGCCAGTAACTGAATTTTACTTAAACAGGAATAATTACTGGCTCTTATCTATCAGTTTCTTTTTTTTCACACTAGAAAAGCTGAAAGGAAGCTGTTGATCATTGTGCAGCCATCTTGGAAAGCCTCTGCATAACAGCTTTTGATACTTTTAATTCAAATTGTGTCTGACAATTTGTGCAGAGGAGTAACGCTCTGAGCTGTTTACAGTCTGTATCCTGTAGTCAAGGAAGATACAAGGTTTGATGTTTTTCACCAACATTTGCCTACTTTGTGACTCTGAGCAAGTCACCTGACCAGAGAGTGCTACTGGGTCATCCCTGAAAAGAGACACATGTCCAGAGAACTTACCTGATTAACAAATGCATAAAGAAATACTCTTTCTGTAGCACCTTTTAATACTGTAACAAAGAGCTATGACACCAGTTCGTTGTTACAATTCCTTGCATACATATATACAAACACACACACACACACACACACACACACACACACACACACACACACACACACACACACACTACAAGCAGTCTTTGAAATCATTTAAGCACTCACAATTTCATTGTGGCTGCTTAAATGATTGCTCATACCGGTGGCAACCCTGCAAGGACAGATTGGCACTTGTATCCAAGAACAGCAACTGCACTACTGACTTGGAGGAACTAGGTAGCACATCTTCTCAGTACCAATCATGCCCCTTAACAGCTTGTACCTGTGTCAGACACCTCCTTTGCCTTATCTAACTGTGACTTTGTCAAATAATGCTCCATGCTGCTGAGTGTCTCCCAATCTTTGTTCAATTTCTGTTAGGTTAAAGAATGGCCTATGCTGTAATCATTTTTTGTGAAAGATTTTGCTTCACAGGTAAGTTTAAACCTTTGGATTTTGCTTATTTCTTATATTTTAATCTTTCATTTCCAGTTTTTGGGGTCTATATTAGAGCGAACACTTAAAAAAGTGAACGGTGATTAATTGACCCTATGTAAGCAAAAGCTTACAATGTTGAAGTGTCAGAACAGTGCTTTTTTCCAAGGAAAAAAAATCTCTGTTCCAACAACAAAAAAAAAAAATAAAAAACAATTTCAAACATTACATTAAGTGGGGGGCTTCACCCCCCACACCCCCCTACTTAAATATACCAACTCCGAGACCGCACTACAGTGCCAAAAAAAGCAAAGTACTGAAGCGGCCAAGCAAATTCTTTCCCAGGGAAAGAATTTGCTTAACAACCGCTTCGATATTTTGCATTTTCAGACTTATATGTTCGACCAAGACGCATTCGAAAGAATGCGTCTTTGGTCTGCTAATATAGACCCCAATTTTGGGGGGGTCTTGCTAACTAGTTTTAAAATCTGTTCCTATCAGATTAGTTTCTTTCGGTTTGGGTCTAGGACAGACTCTCATACCATGATGGAACTTGGGTTCCACAAGTGAGTGCTTCTTTTATTTTGGGACATTACCAACTACTGTAAATGCTCTACCTGCAAAAAGTTTATGAAGGCTGCTTTAGAAAAGCTGAAAACATCAGTTAATGTTTTACTTCACTGAGCAATATATTTTAGCAAAAATACTCTGTTGAACTGTTTGGTTCATCTTCTACCTCACCAAAGCAGGTTGCAACATTCAAAATCCTCCCCATAGTAATTCTAAGGAAAAAAATGTGACTGCTGCTATTTGTATTGCTTAGCAGGGCTCTTCCCTTTCATTTTCCAGTATGGAAACACACGCTTTAAAAACTCCTGTCAACTGTACCAACTCATCTGAAGCCATGAAGTGTCCTTTGGTAGTACAATCAGACAGGGGCACTTCTTCTCTTGTTTAAAAGTCTAGGCCAGCTACAACCATGTATTTCCTCTGTACCCCCTGCCTTTTCTATTGTCGAGTGCAACAGATTGGCAGTCACAATTTTCAAGGTTCAGGGCAGATATTCTATTTCCCCTCATGTTGAGTATAGGGGCTCACTCCTGGCCGTTTCATCCCACCCTAGAACTTTAGGAGTTCATTAACTAGTGACACAATTTTTCCATGGTTTTTATCCGTATTTATATAATTTCTACACAAAATAGTGCCAGCTTTGAAGCTATACAATATGGAATCGATGTTTTTGATGTATGTATACCTATGATGTTAATGCTGTTGGCATCCATTCTCTTGAAGCAGTTGTTATTCTTCAGGACAATGCTAGATATTAGGGTCTCAGGGCTGCTGTTGATGCAGGCTTTTTCACTGTCTTTGTTGGTGCTGACATATGTAGTCTCAGAGTATTTGACCCTAATGATTTCTGTGTGAATGCAGCTTTCCACATTGACTCTGGTGTCAAGCAAGGCTACAATGATGCCATGGTTCCTCTTGATACCATACATTTCACCCATATACTTGGTACCTTTAGATACAGAACAGCCTTCCCCTGATTCCTCAGCCTCCAAATATTTTTCCTCAGAAGGACAGTGTGAGCACTGTTCTCTGGATTCTTTCAAAGAAGCGACCTTCATCAAGAAGGTTTCTGCATAGTCTTCTAATTGCCCTCTCCCTCTGAGGAGACCCAAGAAATCCCCTTACAAGTTGAAGCATCTGGACTCCTCCCTGATGTCCTATGTGAAGGATGTTGATGATGAGGTTGGTGTTAACTCCCCTGCACCCCCCTCAAATGACTTCATGTTTGAGGAGCAATTATAACTGATGTACATTTAGGGGCATGGCCCACTGAACTCCTACCCTTTCTGCAGAGGATACTCAGAAGGTCTGTAGTCCCACCAAGTAATCCTCCTGGGTAATGCCTCCATTGGTGGACATCTTAAAGAATGCCACTGAAGCTGCTTGGGAACCCCCAACAGAGTAGCCCATGTCTCTAAGAAGGCTGACTACATCTGCTGGCCACAAAGAGAGTGGGTCGTTTGGTCTGTGATTTCCAAGTGTGACATCCTGATCTTTGCAGCAACCTTTAAAAATCCCTCCAGAGCTGCACTGTCCATCTTCTGGTGGAATCAAGAGTAATAAACAGATTTGGGTAGAATGTTTATTAGTTCTCTGTCTTTGTTATGTGGGTGATAAACTGTATAACTCATATGGTGGATTTTTGAATGTGACATTACTGGTGAAATGCATCAGTTTATTGAAGGGTTGCCAGATGGCCAGTCAAAGACAAAGACAAACTTCTGTTCTAGCCTTCAATCAATTCAAACATGATGAACCTAATGATGTACATACATTATAGGGACTGCTACAATTGCTGGCTACAGCCTTGCCATTCACCAGCACATTTGGCTATACCAAATAAACTTTGCTGAGGACATCAGGGTGACATTTATGGTGCCCCAGTTTGAAGGTGCATGTATGTTGGGTCTCACATTAAACAGCACCTGGAAATATGGAACAGGAAGGCAAGAACCTCTTGGATGTATGTGTCAAGTTTTAGCCACTTCAATACAAAGAGGAGGAAGAACCAGATGTGATTTAACTATAGCACATAACTTAAGCCTCGGTGACAGGCAGATGGAATGAAGCTCTTTAGATTCTATCTTAAATTAATCCTTTTGGGAATGGTTTAAGGTTATTCATATATTCAGTGTTGCTGTTGTATGGTTCTTTTATAGTTTGCCCTGGACAGAATCCCTTATTATGTCCTTAGCTTTAGAGAATATCACCTGACAGTCTTAAGATGAAACTTTGTTGGAGGACTTTAATGAGACTAATGTCCTTTTTCTTAGTACTCTTAAGTAAACGGTGTTGGAAGTAGTATAGGTAATTTTGCTCTGTTGGTTAAAAGGATGTGCTATGGCCATTTGCATGCCTTTTGCAGTGGCCCTTGACTGAATTAATATTTTTCTCCAGCCAGGAGGATAGTAACCATAGTGGTAGTAAGGAACACTCTCCCAGTCTTCATACTGCTTCACTTATGCAAAGTGGCTGTGATGCACTTATGCATTGTTGTGTTGTGGTCATTTAGGATGAAACACACAGGAAATAATTAGTTTTGGTAATAGTAAATCTAATTTGTTTCATGGTTTGTTTACTGGATTGTACGTGTTAAGCAGAACAATAGAAGAAAAAAAGATGTACTGCATGACTTTTTTGAGTCTGAAAAACTACACATGGGACTTAAAAATGCTGGATGGCATTACTGAGGTATTGTTATACATTTCATTGAAAGTAGTCCATACTGTATGAATCTAAGTCAATAAGTCCGTATCAGTAATATAGTATAGTAAGCAAAGGACCCATCCTTAACCTCAAATGGCTAAAATATTATTGGAATTTCTAGCAGTAAATGTATTCTTCTTAGGTCTATCTGCTTCTCAATTATACCTAAAGTGAGCTATTTTAAAGTGTGTAGATTCTAGATGACTGAGTTTGAAGAACAAAGAAAGATTTCTAAAGCAGGTATCAGGTAAATGTATGTTACTGCAATTTCACAGAAAATGTATTTTAATGGATAGTTTATGGCTTGTCAATAATTATGCAGTTTCAAACAAGGCACCCATTTCTTGAATAGGTTGTAATGAGCTTATTGAATAATATGAGTAAATTTATTGTGCTTTTGATTTTCTGGGAAGCTGGTTTAACTCCTGGGATGTAGGTGTTGTATACTGAAAAAGGTAATAAGCAGTGTGGTGTTTGCATAGAGGAGGGACTGCAATACAGAGAATGCAGGACTGGCAGGAATTGGGGTGGTATGAGCTTAGGGCCCACAAATGGTGTGTGTGTGTGTGTGTGTGTGTGTGTGTGTGTGTGTGTGTGTGTGTGTGTGTGTGTGTGTGTGTGTATGTGTGTGGATACTAGGTATTGCAAATTCAAAATAAGATCCATTTAGATTATCCTCCCATGCAGATATCACAACACTTGAGAAACCTTAATTATCATTTGGCAATTCAAGTTGTTCAGCTCGATACAAAGATCTCTGAGAGGGTCCACAGTGAGGGGGAGGGGTTAGTTAACCTCTCCCCCTCCCCCTGGTGTATAGGAGATAAAGCAGATGGACATTATTATGAACACTGGTGGTGATTTTAAGATTTTTAGTTACAGTAGGTAGTTGTTTTCTGTGGCTTATTTAAATTTATTTGAGAAAGGTTGCACCTTTGTTACAGCTAAGAGAGCACAAGTATTAGATGTTGGATTTAAAAGTATTTACTAAGAAAATGAACTTGACTTTTTTGGGGGTTTCCTAAAATTGAGAATGATAATATTTCTTGTGGATTTTATAGATGTAGTATTTTCAATCCCTCTTCATACCCTGTGTTACATTTATTTGAAAGGATTTGTGAACATGATATAAGGTCTTTGATGAAGCCTAAAAAGTCAGCTTCCTTAGGTATATCTCAAACCCGATGGATAGGATTTACTCAATAGAATTTGTGATGACAGGCATTTAAAGGATATGAACTTTGACAAGAGTGTGGGGTTAGTCATTGTAAATCACACTTTAGTATTTTACATAATGATTTTTGCTCTGTAGTATCTCTTAATCTTGTAAATCTTACAAAATTGATTTATTTTACATGATGCATTTTCTTAAGGACAAATTGATGGTACTTTGTATGACTACCTAAGGGTCAGTTTCTGAGTTTCTGAAGATTCATAAGGATTTGTTGGGCCCTCCTTTAAGACCCATTGGAGAAGCTGGGGGTCAAAACACACCCAATAGTTAAGTATACTTATTTTAAATCGGAAAATACGTGTAGGCAGTTTTGTTACATTGGTAAGGACTCCTGGAACTTCTTAAAGAAGTTGAGTAAGATTTATACAATGATGGTTTCATATTTGTTACTGTCAATGTTAATACTTTGTTTTCTATAATCTTACATTCTGTGGTCCTTGAATGGTTTTGTTAATTTTAACTGAAGGACATGACTTATCCAATACAGAATTCAGTTTACTACATGAGTTGATGGAAATTGTGTTAACTAATAATTTTATCTACTTTGAAAGGTCCTGTTTCCATCAGATTTCTGGAGGGATGGAGGCAGTGTGTGTCGCAATTTATACCAATATTGTTATGGCCCAGTGGGAGAAGAAATTTGTGTTTAGTTCAGAACTTACAACCGATTGGCTGTTATATACAAGAGTTCTAGATGATATATGCATTTTATGGAATGTCAGTTTAGAGAAGTTAGAAGACTTCATTAATTACATTAATGGCACCACCCCATTTTTCTTTTACTTATGAGGTGTCATCTAACAAGTTATGTTGCTTAGATGTGGAAATGACTAAGAATGTGACTAATAAGAATTTCATATCCAGTATTTTCCGGAAACCCACACACTTCACTTCCTTGCTATATTATGATAGTTTCCATCTTTTGTACCAGAAAAAGGCTCTTGTGAAGGGCCAGAAGGAGCATTTGGCAAGGATGGTTTCTGAATTTAACACAATTAACCATGAGGTGACTGTGGTGAAATGTATGTGAATTAATCGAGGTTACCTTATGAGTTTTTTTGGATACCATCACCACTGAGGGGGTTAATATAATATAAGAATGGGATCTATAAACCTGTACTGGGCAGTGTTGATTTTATTTTGACTAAGAAGAAGGTGTCTGATGACTCCTTCTAAGGAGAAGTTATCTGATGACTCCCTTTCTAAGGCAATGGTTACACCTTTTACCATTGACTGTGGTCCCATTAGGAATGCTATTTCCAAACGTTGGAGCATGCTTTCCCACAGCAATGGGATTATCAGCACTTAAAGGACTAAACCCAATTTTGTTTATAGAAAGGGTAAACATTTTAAGGATTAATGTTGAGAAACAGATTTGCTGCTATAGTAATAACAGAGCTTAAGATGCAGCCAATATTGTATAGGAATATTTGGAAAACTGTAGCAAGGACAATTACAATTGTGGATCAACAGCTGAGTTATATATCGCTCAATGTACCACATTCTTGGGATTTTACATTAGCAAAATAGAAAGTAGTCTTTGTGATAGAATTTATGAGTATATACATGACATTAAAAGTAAACAGATGTTCAGCAGTTTATATTAAACATATGGAGAGGTATCCTGACCATAAGTTTTTTTAATTTTTTGTGCTGTAGAGAGTTGATGTTAATCCATGATGGAGTACTTGGCATGAAATATTAGAAGCACAGGAATTATGCTGGCAACTTTAAACAAATGCCAAAAATCCCCCTGAATTAAATAGTCAGATATCACTTAATTGCATACTTAAACTTAATTCTTACACACTAATAGCACATTAAGGTATGTGTCAGCATTTATCTGATTTGTAAGCATCATTGTAAATGAATGTGTTAAGCAATGTTTGCATTTTTTATTTACATAGTAGACATATGATTTGAAATTTTTATTTAACAAAAGGACGACAAGAAGACATGGTGGTGGAATGAGAGTATACAGAGAAAGAGAAAGAAGTGGGATTGTCAGAGAGATGAAGAAAGTAGATAGGAGTATGAGGAGATGCAGTGCATGGAAAAGAGAGAGGTGGCGAAGGCAAAGGATAAGGCATATAAAGAGTTGTATGAAAGGTTGGACACTAAGGACTGAGAAAAGGACATATACCGATTGGCTAGACTGAGGGACCGAGCTAGGAAAGATGTGCAGCAGGTAAAGGTGATAAAGGATAATGAGGGAAACATACTCACAAGTGAGGAGAGTGTGTTGAGCAGATGGAAAGAGTACTTTGAGGGGTTGATGAATGAAGAGAATGAGAGGGAGAGAAGGCTGGATGATGTGGGGATAGTGAATCTTGAAGTGCAATGGATTAGCAAGGAGGAAGTAAGGATAGCTATGAAGAGGATGAAGAATGGAAAGGCTGTTGGTCCAGATGACATACCTGTGGAAGCATGGAGGTGTTTAGGTAAAATGGCAGTGGAGTTTCTAACCAGATTGTTTAATGAAATCTTGGAAAGTGAGAGGATGCCTGAGGAATGGAGAAAAAGTGTTTTGGTGCCAATTTTTAAGAATAAGGATGATGTGCAGAGCTGTAGTAACTACAGAGGGATTAAATTGATCAGTCACAGCATGAAGGTATGGGAAAGAGTAGTAGAAGCTAGGTTAAGAAGGGTCGTGATCATTAGTGATCAGCAGTATGGTTTCATGCTGGGAAAGAGCACTACAGATGCGATGTTTGCTCTGAGAGTCTTGATGGAGAAGTACAGAGAAGGTCAGAAGGAGTTGCATTGTGTTTTTGTAGACTTAGAGAAAGCATATGACAGGGTGCCTAGAGAGGAATTGTGGCATTGTATGAGGAAGTTGGGAGTGTCAGAGAAGTATGTAAGAGTGGTACAGGATATGTACGAGGGTAGTGTGACAGCAGTGAGGTCTGCGGTGCGAGTGATGGATGCGTTTAAGGTGGAGGTGAGATTACATCAAGGATCAGCTCTGAGCGCTTTCTTATTTGCAATGGTGATAAACAGGTTGACAGACGAGATCAGACAGGAGTCCCTGTGGACTATGATGTTTGCAGATGACATTGTGATCTGTAGTGAGAGTAGGGAACAGGTGGAGGAGACCCTGGAGAGATGGAGATATGCTCTAGAGAGAAGAGGAATGAAGGTCAGCAGGACTAAGACAGAATATATGTGTGTGAATGAGAGGGAGGATAGAGGAATGGTGAGGATGCAAGGAGTAGAGGTGGCAAAGGTGGATGCGTTTAAATACTTGGGATCAATAGTTCAGAGTAATGGTGAGTGTGGAAGAGAGGTGAAGAAGAGAGTACAGGCAGGATGGATTGGGTAGAGAAGAGTGTCAGGAGTGATTTGTGACAGACGAGTACCAGTAAGAGTGAAAGGGAAGGTCTACAAGAGGGTAGTGAGACCAGCTATGTTATATGGGTTGGAGACAGTGGCACTGACAAAAAGGCAGGAGTTAGAGCTGGATGTGACAGAGTTAAAGATGTTAAGATTTGCACTGGGTGTGATGAGGGTGGACAGGATTAGGAATATGTATATTAGAGGGTCAGCTCAGGTTGGAAGGTTTGGAGACAAAGCCAGAGAGGCAAGATTACATTGGTTTGGGCATGTGCTGAGGAGGGATGCTGAGTATATTGGGAAAAAGATGCTAAGGATGAAGCTACCAGGTAACAGGAAAAGAGGAAGGCCTAAGATAAGGTTTATGGATGTGGTGAGAGAGGACATGCAGGTGGTTGGTGTGACAGAGCAAGATGCAGAGGACAGGAAGAAATGGAAACAGATGATCCGCTGTGGCGACCCCTAACCGGAACAGCTGAAAGAGGATGATGATTTAACAAAGTGATGTAATATGATGCATTGTTCTGATGAAGTCCTGTTTATTGGAAGGATGAAAGTGTTTAACCATGGGTGTCTCACATTAAATTGCTTGTGATTATCCCTGCAGTAGCAGTGATTTTTCTTGTTTTTTTTAATTTTTTTTATTTTTATCTTAAGTATTGGACTTAGTTTTTATACCAGCACAGGAACAATCTGATTTGCTGAACAAAGGGAGACAATTTCACAGAATGTAAATATTCATAATATTTCAGCAGCAGTATGGCTTTAAAGGTAAACTTACATTTTTGAACGATGCTTCTGAAAGAAGTATATGGCCATAGACTTTCCCATTCAATAGACGTGTTCCCTGATGGGATCTGTACTGGCCATGCAAGGTGCATAATTGACATTAGTATTGTCATTATACTACTAGAGGCACTACAGATACAAATGAAGCTTCAGTGGCCTGTTTTGATAAAACACCTTCCAAAACCAATTACTTAATTATGCTGCTTATACAGAACCCGGGAAAGACCTGTAAACGTTCTGCTTCTGTACCAATTAATGTTTAATTTATTTTCTGCATCTATGTTCTTGTCGGAGCTTTTCTCCCCGGGCCTCCACAGAAAAGGGGCTCTTTTAGGCCCAGTGGAGTTTCCCGGTAAACAAATGCAATAAATAAATAAATAAAAATAAATAAATAAGGGCTGTTCACATTATAGTTCAAAACATGAAAGAGATTATTTGTTTAATGTTTTAGAAAGTCTGTATGACTTGCGATTCCATCAGAGGCTAAGATTTTGTTTTGAGAGGTTGCTTTTTTCTTGTCCCAAATGCTTTAGTAAACAAAATATATTCAGACAGCAGCTGATAACACAGGTTAGGTCTTTTGAGGAGAATGATAATTTAGCATTCACATGTTGTAAGTATCTGTGTTTTAATTTGCTGTTGATGATATCTGCACTGCAGGAAAGCATGAAACTAGCTATACAATGTAAACTTGACAGATTAAGTAAACTGTTTGCAGTAATATTGTCTAAATTCAGCTGTTTATTACATATATTACAAAACAATATCCATATAATTCTTCACACCATCAGAAACAAAATAGATATCATGTTACCTTATATTAGGTAATATGTTCACTCTGTAGATACGTAAATACACTACACAAATACATTATCAAACAGAAGAAGGAGGTCATATGTAATGTTTCACATCAGCCATAAAACATGTATAGCATGTTAATAATTCTTAAAGTTTTGGGAACATACCTTTCAGAAACACACCCCTCAGTTTTGAGGTAGTAAGTATAGCGCAGCACAGCTGCAAACATTTCAGAATGAACCCTTATGAAATGATTAGCAGGGAGACATTCAGAGTTACTGCATGGTGTTAGACAGGGCCCAACAAATGTGTATGGTTAGTAAATATGAAGTTTTAACAGCAACTGGGAACAATTCTACAAGTTAAACTGCTGTGCAAGGGGAAACTATGCCACAGAATGTAAATATTCTTGAGGCTTTAGCAACTATATGACTTTTAAAGAGAAACTGCACCTCTGAAATAATGTTTCTGGAGGAACTGCTTTGGCACAGACTTTTTGATTCAGCACATTCTGCTGTATATGAATTTCAGAACAAGTTCTTAGCAGCAGTACTATAGTTTTACAACTAGAGGTGCTACATATCCACTAAAATCAAAACACACATTTGAGGGGCTAAGGATGATCTTACATTAAAAATGTAAAACCCCTAACAGTGCTATTTAGCAGTTAGAAGCATCTAAGATTCTAAACCCATGTCTTCGATGGTTAGAGTTGCCATTTAACATAACTCTATGTGATGCCTGCTGTGCTTATGGATTATATGTGTGTGTAATTATTTTAGTAGTCTGCGTTATTTTACTTTAACCCTTTTTCTGCTGACCTCTTTTAGAAATGTTTTCTTAACTAATTTAATCCTGAACAGCTAGATGTTAATTAACATCATTTCTTTCTGAGTCCTTCTAGGCCAGGAAACCACTTGCTTCCAGAGAGCTTTTCTCTAAAATATTCCACTGAAAACAGACTTCATTAGATTTAGAATATCTGATGAATGGTATATCTCTTTGGTAGATAATGGGCAAAGCACTGGTGTTAGTTCAAAAGTCTATCTGTTGATGTTGATTTTATATTGCAGATTTATGAAAGCAGAATTGTATTTTTTTCCAAAAATGCTAGTATCATAATCAAACATAGGATTATATCTCAGTAAATGTGCCATATAGATCCATTGTATCAGTGAGGCAATTGTTCACTTGTTCAAGAATTTTCCAATGAGGGGAAGGCATACTACTATTTTGTGATATTGCCGAATCTATGCAAATTATGCATATAACAATTTCACATTTCAAAACAATACATCTACAAAAATATTGTGCTAGAATGATAAGTATCAGCAGCAACATTGTGTTCCTTAATGTTTTGTATAATATAATATCATTTGTTCAACTGTAGGTTACACAGCTTTTATGAAATTAATGCAGCTACGAAAACATAGGTAATAGTCATAATTGTTTTACTGAAAAAGCATTTCAGTATCACACTCTGTTTTTGCATTATTAATGTAATGATGGAAATGTCCTATTTTCATAACTTTTTGTAAACACTCCTTAATAACTCCAGCTCTGCACATCCCTTAGCAAATCATATCAACTTATATGTGCTACCTTGCCGCCTTAGTTTTATGTATGTTCCTTTACCAGTGCTACAGAAATTTGAAATTGAAAACAGTGACAAGTATACTCAATTCAGGAGTACAGGAAATCTCTTGTAAAGACTAGTATACACTTATATGTTACACAAGAACTCTGCTTTCTTGATGACCATACTCTTGTTGGAAACAAGTCAAACTCCTGATTGTTTTTGGTCCTTTTGACCCAATATATAAGGGGATATATCTCCAAAATGGCTACCTTCATATTTCTCTATGTCTGTATTACTTTTGGATTTTCTTATATTATTTTCAGGTCAAGACTCCTAGGTATCAAACCTTATACAATACAGTTTATTAGATAATTACACTAAACACAAGGTGGCAATGCATCTGAGTTGAAAGGATGCCAGTTTGTACATTCAAAATGAAGGGAAATATTCCCTGGAATTCAATAAAGCTTACACTTAGTGTATACTAAGTGTACACTGTTCTGAGTGAACAGACAACACAGGTATAACTCACACCTTCTTTCTCCTAATTTTAGTTTTCCACTGATTTTCTTGCAGCTTTAAATATTGACAGGGATTCATAAAGGTTACAACAAACTGTAGACTACAAGTACACTTAGTGTAATCTTTCTGAGTGACTATAAAGCACAAACATATAGTAGGGATGTTCTTGACTACATATCATGTGGATGTTCTTGACTACATATCATGTACACTTGGTGTAGGTATTATTGAATCTAGCCCATTGTCTTTTTTGAGAAATATTATTGTCAATTTGGATATAACAAAGTCACATTAATAACATGATTCTCATTTTTACAAAGTTTGCTAGGCAGGAAAATATATCTAGGTTTGTTTCACACTGATTGCCAAAATGACAAGGAAACGTAATAGCTGTGTTGACTTATTGTGGTACAGAGACACATAGGATTAGTGGTATGAAACTGTTTGAATTTTTTTTCTTTAAAAAATATGTCATAATATTCAGATATGGAATGTCATTATTTAGAGATTTCAGGTAAAAATATATTTGCATAATTTTCTTATCACGTATTGAGTGTTACTGCTTGTGAGTTTAAATATGAGAGTAACACAAATTAAGTTATGTAAAAGGTCTCTATTTTGGAGAAATATATATAAATTTTACTGCTGATATAATGTCAGCTGAATACAGATATATTCTGGATATGCACTGTATTTTCTATGCTGAAAAAATATATACCTAGCTCTAATGGAAGTTGAGTATAATGCATTAAGACAGACTTTAACAATGAACTCCCACTTAAAACATCAGGTTATATATATCAGTTCTTTTCTTAGAGTTATTAGTAAAAATTTCAGGAAATTAGACTTGCAAACTTTGGTATAAAAATACAGCTAAAACAATATTACCATATTAAGGAATTTATGCATTTCGTTGTTGATGTTGGTCCAGTGTGTTTAGAACAGTGTTTTAGTGGTGACATTTTTAGTGGCAGAATGAATCTATAATCTGGGAAATATACATATTTTTTTCTTCTCATGTAATACCAGCTCACTACTGATATTTTGTACATGTACTGCATCCTCCCCATGAATATAATGTATATGTTCATCCATTTAGATCAGTACCTGATAAACAAATGTAAGTAAATTAAAAAAAAATGATACAAGTGGAATAATGAAGATTAATCTCTTTTATTTAGACAAATTTGCTGCCTTAGGAATAGTCTTAAAGACACTATTCATTCAAGCCAAAGCTATGACTGTCATGTAACTCTGTAAATAAAAGCTATGACTGTCATGTAACTCTGTAAATAAAGTATTGGTAAGGTTGCCACCCGTGTACATTTTTATAAGCACTTGCACAAAATAAAGATAAAAATTATAATGCTCAATGTCTTTTATGTACTTAGCTATCATATTAGTTTCCATACTATGCTTTATATCCCAAAAATGTTCAAACATCCTGTTATGCAAAAGTCCCCTCATTTTTTTGGAAATGATAATAATCACAAACTATATAATGTAACCTCTGTTAATTAGCAATTTTTATAAAAATGTAAATAATAACTTTTCTCAATTTTGGATAATTGTATACATTTCTGTTATAGACAAACATATATGTTGTGCAACTTATACATTTAAAGGTCTATTTTTAAAGAAATGTCATTCTCAAACTAGCAAAGTTGCTAACCTTCATGTATTTAAAAATATTCCCAGATCATAGTTTAAAATAACGGGGGGAGTTTAATAAAGCCTACATATTTTTTTTTTCTGTGTAGGCATTGCGCCATGCTGCTAACATGGCAGCGAGCATTTTTAGATTCAGTAAGTGTTGCTGAGTGGCGTGCACGAGTGCTCCAACACGGAAACTTCTGCGGCATGCAGATTACCTCATAAGCAGGTGAATTTCATGCAAATTAGGCAGGTAGAGTGATCCAGCAAACAGATAGGCAGCTCTGCAGACCCCATGTCAGTGTCTGTAGTGTACACAGAGAAATTCTATGTACAGGAATATAAACAGACAAAAGAGGCTGTAAAAATGTAGATAGATGGATGGACAGAAATGACATAGCACATACAGATATGAGCGAAACTATCCTCTGTGTGTCTGACAAATGAAAGGAAATAATTTAAATTAAATTTATTTATTTTTAATAATCTGAGCATGTTTCTGCAGCATGCCACAGTGTGCAAACACGCTTTATAAAAAATAAAAAATAAAAAATTGGAAAAACAAAATTAATATTATGTGACAGAAATGTATTACAGGATCCTGCATGGATCATCTGGAATGGTGCATTGGTGCTGTTGCTAAAGTGGTAGGGCTTTGAAGCGTGTAGCTTCCAGGCTTGAACATGGATCCCTATGCAAATGAGATGGAGTTACTGAATAGCACAAAGGGGTAATCATGTTTGCATATCCCTTTTGTGTAAGCAGAGAGCCATGTTGTTTACAGAGGAGGTAGTTGACATCAGGGGACGGTGTGTCCAATGACTTCTAAGCTTACATCAGCCTGTTTGCATGATGTGCTGCCATGCTAAGTGTATCCATTGCAGGGGGGTGTGTGCACTCATTTCTAAGCCTTGTTTAGCTAAAGGGAGTGAGCTTCAGTGCATTTGCGCAGCGTGCCGCCATGCTGAGCCTGGAAGTCTGGGGGGGTGTGTACACTGACTGCTAAGCTTTGTTTATTTACGGAGCATGTGTTTGTGAGGTGCACCACAGTACTGATTATATCTAAAAGCCAGTGACATATTAATTAGTTTTGACCTCTATTTAACTTAAATTAGGGCCATTAAATTATGTTAATTATATACTAGGCTGGTGGAATGCATCATAGGTAGCCAATCACACAGTCAGCACCTACAGTAGAGCACTATAAAGTATGCATACACCCTACAATCTGATTACACTGCACCATTAAAGTAGAGAGTTGCAAATTTTAACTGGGAGAATGCTAGGGGGCAGCTGCAGGTCTGCTACATCTGTATGTGCTAGATGCTGAAGTCAATGCTGCTGCTGCTGACAGTAGGCCAATACAGAGAAGAAGAAGAGTGTTCTGGCCCAGGGTAACCTTCTAGGACTGACATGAGCTGGAGATTGTAGAGTGGTACAAGGTGGACAGGGACATTCTACAAGAACTCACTGAGGTCTGCCACCCTCAACTCAAACCCAAAGCCAACAGAGGGGAACCCATCCCAGTGGAAGCAAAGGTATGTGTAGCCCTTAGGATACTAGCTACAAGGTACTTTCCAAAGACCAACTGGGTACCTGATGGGGTCTCATAGGCATCTGGTTCCATGGTTCATAGGTTCATAGGCTGGTACCAGGCTTTTGGCCCTAGGGCCTATACAAGCCTAGCCATAAAAATTCCCTGGCTATTTCTTCCCACACTATTTACTTCCCTAGACCCCTGTACTGGTACTCCACCAGTTCCTGAATGCCATGCTACCACATGCCAGTGAGCACATTTCTTTTCCCATCACTCCTGAGGGGAGGGCCAGCAATATGCAACACATGTAACATGTAGCACACTATTCTGAGGTACTGGGTGCCATAGATTGCACTCATGAACACATTAAGTCACCACCCAGTGAGGAAGGTAGAATCTACGTCAACCACAAGGGGTACCACTCCATCAACTGCCAGGTCATATGCAATGCTCAGGGGATTATCATGAATGTGTGTACTGGCAGCCCTGACAATTATCACAACTCCCATATCTGGCATGCATTACAGCTGTACCAGATGTTTGCTGGGGGGACATCCCACATGGCCATTTACTGGGGGATGCTGCCTATGCACTGGAACCATGGATGATGACACCCATCATAAATGCACACACACACACACACACACACACACACACACACACACACACACACACACACACACACTGAAGAATGCCATAATGAGACACACACTCATACTAGAAACACCATAGAGGGTGTGTTTGGGCATCTGAAGTCACAATTTTAGTGTCTCGATATATCTGGTGGAGCCCTGCAGTACTCTCCAGCCACATATGCACATATGTTCACAGTATGTGCCATGCTACATAATATGATCCTGCAGAGACAGCTGCAGCAGGATCATCAAAGGGAAGGGATACACAGCCCCCCACCAGTGCCTAGGTCACCACAGTCACAGAAGGACTTGGAGGAAGAATCCCCTGATGATGTCCCTTTAGGCAGACATAGGCATGCCCAGTACACCCTGGCTTTGGCTAAGAGACAACGCATAGCACGTTCACTGACAACCTAGGGCCCTAGGGACTGACACCTTGCTCCTATTCACACACGCATATATATATATATATATATATATATATATATATATATATATATATATATATATATATATATATATATATATATATATATATATATATATATATATGGTTCCCATTCAGAAGCCTGAAACATCATAAGCCTGAAAATCAAAATCCTGAAACCAAAAGCCTGAAAATTCAGAATCCTGAAAACTCAAAATCCTGAAAGCCCAAAATCCTGAAACTCAAAATCCTGAAAACACAAAATAGACATACTGATGTCATTGTGGCTTTGCTATTGTTAGCCCTGTGGTGTTAGGTCATGCGTTGGGGTCAGGTAAGTGCGTTGGTTTTATGTTAGGTTTAGGCGGTTTAAGTGAGTTAGGGTTAGGGCGCAGGTTAGGCATGTATGCAATAGTGACAAATATTGGGGTTAGAGGCGGTTTAAGTGAGTTAGGGTTAGGGCGCGGCTCAGGTGAGTGTGCGATAGTGACGGACCTTAGGGTTAGGGTTAGGGTCAGGGTCAGTTGGTAGATATTAGTGTCTTTATAGTGACATATTAGCATTATTTGTGTTTTCAGGATTTTGAGTTTCAAGATTTTGGGCTTTCAGGATTTTGGGCTTTCAGGATTTTGAGTTTTCAGGATTTTGAATTTTCAGGCTTTTGGTTTCAGGATTTTGATTTTCAGGCTTATGATGTTTCAGGCTTCTGAATGGGAACCATATATATATATATATATATATATATATATATATATATATATATAGTAAACTTGTTGATGCCAGGCAACTTACACAACCTATACCAATCCATGTATTGGGTGTGTACTGCTTGCATCATACAGAGTCAGCCCTGAACTACAGTCCCGTCAACTGCTGCATTCGCAAGGTAAGTCTCTAACCTACACACTACTTGTAAGGATTACTATAATATGGTATTATATGTATGGATCTGCTGCATTTATGCAAGGAAATATAGTGAGCTATGTGGACAGAAGTAACATCCACATGGGACTACAGATACCCAGTCCAATAGTATGTATTCCCTAATAATCACTAGGCCTCCTGGTGTGAATATTCACTACATCAGTCAAGGGAGATGTTAAACAGTGTCTTCGCATGAATTTTGGACTACTGTCTATCCCAGCAGATTATGTGCTGTTGTTCCCCCACCCCCACCACAGCAGTGTCCCCATATAACTGCTTTAACAGTAAGTTAGCAATGGTATATCAGCAGACCAGGCAATCTCAGGGCTGTAACCTAGAACTCGATCACACATTTTATGTCACATGTAATGCAGAAATAACAACTTACATATTTATGCTGTTGATTGTGTGATGAATGACTCCACTCTGTCTGGCAGCCTGTGTGGGTCAGTGGACTAGGGAAGTTAGCATGAGTGATGCTGTTGATGCCTCTAATCTGGAAGTAGGCACATCTTTTGCATGTGGGGTCTTATTGGTGTTTTCGCAGACTCTCAGTTTGTGTGTGGTATAACATTATGAACCTCAGTCACATATTAAGTACAACAGGCAGCAGTAGAATGCCGTGGACATACTGAGTGATGTGCAGTACTGCAGAAACAGGGACAGATGTCAATGTCTGCAACATACCTCTCAACCTTTTAGTGCAAGAAATCTGTTCAAACCCAGACAAAATGAGGGACAAAGACCCACAAAAAGGGGCATATGTTAAATACTGCTCTCATAAATTTAAACAGTTGCTAAAGTAACCATTTTGTTTCAACATACATTTTACTGAAGGATTTGAAGTCAGAAACTCAAATGTACGTCATTATTTAGTGACTTCAACCTTAAGTTCATCCAAGTGATTTGCCAGAAAACCACAAATTTTATGAGGAACACATCAAAACTTTGAGCCAAACTTTCTGCACATTCTACGAAACCTTGGACAGTTGAGAGGTATAGTCTGTAACACAAAAAATCCAGGACTGGAGTACAGGTAGGTGTGGCCTGGAGTCACTTTATAAGTACTGAGAGTCACACTGGGCATGACCAAACAATTAGTTAAAATGAGTACAATTCTGTTGCCCCATCATCAGACTAACCTGTTATGTATAGATATGTCTATACATACAGATGGGTCTATATTATGTGATTGAAGAGTCTACTCTTCTAACATATAATAATCGACAAATATACAGTGAATGCTATAAACTGCAAATGGCCACGTACGCATATTTTTTCCTCGGGAAAAAATTCAAGTGGCTGTAAAATAAAAAAACAAACTTTAAGACACTAATCAAGTGGGGGGCTTTGCTCCCGTCAATGTGGGATGCTGTGCCCCCCTCACCCCCCCTAACTAAATATATCAACTCCAAGATAGCTCTACATTGAAGAAAATGGCAATTCCCGATAACGGCCAACTGAATCTTTTTCCCCGAGAAAAAAATTTGCGGATGTGGCCATTCGCGATTTACAGCGCTCCCTGTATATGTGTCGATTATTATGTGTTCAAAGAGTAGACTCTTCGATCACATAATATAGACCCCATACAGACATATACATATCCATCTGTCACTGTCTCTCTCTCTCACATACATTTATTTGACATTTGTTGACCGGGTTAGTCCGATTAGGACAAAACCCTTTTTCAGTGGGGGCCTGGGTAGAAAAGATCCACAGTACAAATATAAAAAGATACATGTTTCAGTAAAAGTATAATACAGTAAGGATGACAATATATAACTTAGAGATAGAAAAGAACAATAGAGAGCAAAGTAAGTTATAGATAAATGGATATGCATAAAGGTAGAAAAGACATATAGAACAGAATATAGTAAAATGCAGTATATTGACTTGTTACTAAATGAAATCAACAGAAGGTGAAAAAATGTTAAGGAAGGATAGAAGAATAAAAAAAGATTCAGGTTGGGTGGTTACAGCAACAATTCCAGGAGTGATTCAGGTATTCTTTGAGAGATCTCTTGAATTTGTAGATTTGAGGTATACTTCTTAGCGTCAAAGGAAGCTTGTTCCATTGAATGGCAGGTGACTAACCATATAGGTTATCCGACAGATTTTTTAGGTTTATGAATCTGTAACCAATATTGAACTGAGCTCCTAAGAGATCGGTGAGGGGTATAAAATGAGACTAGTGAGGACAAGCTAGGGCAGGAAGAAGGGTTATTCATGATGGAGTGGATGACGAGCATCTGGGTAACTTTAAGTTGGCTAGGGAACTCTAGCCAATTGATTGATCTAAGGGCATGACAGTAGTGTGATTTGGAAGGCATATTAGCAGCAAATCTAGCTACTTTGTTATAGGTAGTTTCAAGTTTAGTGAGAAGAGAAGACTGAAGATTTGTAAATATTTCTGAGCTGTAGAAAAGGTTAGGAATAAGATAAGTATTTGTTAGTGAGATTCTGGCAGCAGGGATGAGGAACCTTTTGTTTCTATATAGGAGACCAAGCTTTTGGTGGGTTTTCTAAATAGAGTGATGTATATGAAGTTCAAATTTTAGTTGGTCATCTATGATTACTCCAAGGAGCTTAGTCTGGCTTACAGGGGTGATGTTAGTGTTATTCAGTGAAAAGATATTAAAAAAGGATTTGAAGTGGAAGTGGGGTTTTGGAAGGAAAAGTAAGAGTTTTGCCTTTTTGGGAATAAGTATTAGATGATTATTAGTAAGCCATGTTTCAATTTGTTTGAATGAAGTTTGTGTGAGGGTGAGTAGTTCAGTTTGATTGTCAGCTATAGATATAATAGTAGAGTCATCAACATACTGTATGAGGGAAGACTGAGAACGGGATTTGTGTAGTTCATTAGTAAAGATATTAAAAAGAAGGGGTCCAAGAATAGAACCTTGTGGGATGCCAGTTTTGATGGGGAGAAAAGGAGAAACAGCAGAGAGCCATTTGATGGACTGCTGCCAATCTGAAAGGTAGATCTTAAACCAGGAGATTGTTGCTGTAGAAAGGTTGAATTGGGATAGCTTTTAGAGAAGTATAGGGTGGGAGATGACATCAAAGGCTTTCGATAGATCTAAGAAGAGACAGGACACATGTTTATTATTATCTCTAGCTAGGGAAATGGTATTAGTAAAGGAAATGAGAGCAGTAGAGGTGCTATGGTATGGGCGGAAGCTATGCTGGGAAGAGGTGATCAGTTTCCCATGAATGACGTAGGCCATAAGTTGTTTATAGATGCAGCATTCGAGCATATTTGAGAGGGGAGAAAGTATGGCAATAGGTCAGAAGTTACAAAGTTCTGTGGAATTACCACCTTTGTGAATAGCTATAGTAAAGAACCTTTTCCAAAGAGTAGGAAAAGTAGATTCATGCACAGAGCAGTTTATGAGGATGAAGACTGGATATGCTATAGATGTATAGCACAAAGCGCAGCTCGAGTACAATAAAAGGCTGTCTTCTATGTTCCAGGACCTGGATGGTCCAAATAAATCCAAAGTAGTCCGATAAAAAATAATGATTTAATGGAATAGTAAAATAATCCACATTCAGGAAATAAAAAAACAAAAGTAGCACACACAGTTCATTGACATTCACTGATTAAGTGCTTTCATCTCCCTCCGGAGACTTCTTCAGAATCAATTAACATCACGCAAATTCATCTTTTTATATTGTTCCTATACAAAATCATTGGCTGGCAATAAGACACTTTAATTAACTAATTGTCATTTAAAGAGCTAGCATGTAACATAAAACAGTAAAAACAGTGAATCTAAAACAGTATGATTAAAACAGAGCTGTCTGAGCCATCTTTTCAAATAAATATATGTATACACAGAGATGTCCAAATATATAAATATTAAAACTTGTAAAAACTTTTGCTAAAAAGCATTTGTGTTCATTTAAAATGTTCAAATAAATATATATTGCCCATAAATTGCATAAATATAATTTGAAATATAATATATAATATAAATATTAAATATAAATATTTATCACCATAAATATATAAATATATGTAATACTTAAATATAAATATAAGTATAAATATAAATTCATAATAAATTCATAGTAAATTGTCCCTGTTTTATGATGGTCCCATAGGTATCATCTATTAAATAAAATAAAATATTATATTTATTCCTACCCTTTCGTCGTTTCTTTTTGTGTTAAAAAGTTTTTCAAATAATAATTCTCATCTTATTTTTGCTTTATTATTGTTGTTATTATGTCTCTTTGGGTCTGCTGCAAGCAATTTCAGTGCTGGGGTAGTGGAGATGTGGTCATTGAGACCCTTGCCACAGCATGCATCGAGTCTTAATTGCCAAATCATTTCTCTAAATTCCAATTGCGTCTCCCAGTCACCGCCCCTTTCTGGGTAATCAACTTCTTCCAGCACCCAAAATTTATAATCAGCTTCTTTGCATGTCAAAGCATGCCTATACAGGGCATTATTCTCATTATGCTTATTAATATCCCTGATGTGTTCATAAATTCTGGTCCTGAGGTGACGTTCAGTTTTTCCTATGTAATAACTCCAACAGGCCTCACAGAATGCTAAATAGACTACCCCTTTGAAATAACAACTATTGTACCTCTTGGCCCTTAGTGTCATTTCCAAACTGGGTATTCTAACTTCTTTTAACCCAGCAATATAGGTACACTGTGCACATCTTCCACATCTGAAGGTTCCGTATTTCATGCAAGTCCCTCCTAAATTGTTTTTTTTCTTCCTTTCAATAATATTCTTTATATTTTTATTCCTCCTAAAACTGTATTTTATTGTATACTGAAATACATTAGTTTTTGTTGGCATATTTTTGAACATCTCCCAGGTTTCATTAATACATTTTTTCAACCATCCTATACCTTTATAGTAGGTAAGCGTTAAGTACGGTGAAATGTCTGGGCAATCCAAACTATTGGTATCCTGCCTATTTGGGGTACTTATTTTAACATTCGATTTAAAATTTAAATCTAAAGTGCCACCATTGGTCAAAAGGGGGACATATTTATTACCCCTTCCTAGTTGGACATATTCCTTGATGGAGCTAGTTAATTCAGTTGGATATCCTCTTTCTTGAAACATTTTTTCAACGTTATTAATTTCATTTAAGAATTCATCCTTATCTGAAATCATTCTAGCCATCCTAATCATTTGCCCTTTGACAATGTTCTTTTTTAATTGATAGGGATGGTCACTTTCAAAATGTAAGTAGGCATTAGAGTAATGTTCCTTCCTGTATATATTCGACTTATAATATTTGTTTTTGTAATCTTTATTTAATTTTACATCCAAAAAGTGTACTTCATCTCTTCCTGTTTGGTATGTAAATTGTAAAAATGTAGTACTATGATTAATATAGTATATAAATGTCTCTATATTATCATAGGGGCCATTCCATAAAACAAAAATATCATCCAGGAAACGAAAATATTTTATAATATATTGACTATATTCTGAACTAAAAACATATTTACGTTCCCAAAAAAGCATTATAATATTTGCATATATTGGGGCACATGCCGATCCCATTGCTACCCCCTCTTTTTGATGGTAATAGTTTCCTTGGAAGTAAACATAATTATACTTTAAAACTAATTCCATATTCTCTAAAACCAGTTTAAATTCATCTCCTGTTAAAAAATCCATTTCTATCAACATTTTTTCAAACCATTCCAATCCCTCAATCTGAGGTATCACTGAAAACAAGTTCCTTACAGCAATAATAATAAATATAGTTTCATCAGTATATGGGCTCTTTCCAATTTTATTCAAAAAGTCCCACGAATCTATTAAATGTGGTTATACTTGTTATAAAACCTTTTTAACTTAGTATCCACATAAATAGCTAAGGGTTGTGTTTTTAACCCTTGTGAGGAAACTATAGGTCTCATAGGTGGATTGTACAGGGATTTGTGTGTTTTCGGTATACCAGAAATAACAGGTATAACTGGTTTGGGGACTTTTAGAAATTTGTACAAAATATCAATCAGTCCTTGTAACAAATTATCTTCCAATATTAAATCTATCTTCTTATATGAGATATTTATCTCATTCTTGGACACTAAACCATAATGGTTTTCCTTGTCCAAAATATCCTTCATCCTCTTGGTGTAGTCCCATCTATCCATTAGTACCACCCCTCCCCCCTTATTAGGTTTCATCATTCGAATTCTTTCATTACCACTTAATTCATTAAGCAAATCCATTTCAGCTTTTGTCAAATTATTGCCTATATCATTTTCCTTCTTGTGTTTGTTGCGAATCCTGTTAATAACACATCTCTCAAAATTCATAATTTCGTAGTGGAGGGGGGGGTTATATATACTGGATCTTTTTAATATGTTTTCTTTATCCTGAGAGCCCCTATCCTTGTAAATGTGTATGAAATTTAATTTACGTGTAAAAGTTTTTATGTTCAATAAAATATTTTCAATCCTAGGTTTTTTATAGGGACAAATGTAAAGCCTTTTGTAAATAAATTAAAACAATTCTCATTAATTTGGTTATCTGTGTAGTTGAAAATGTTAAAATTATTAAAGGAACTAATAATGGCATCATTATGCTCATATTCTTCAACTATTTGTCCTTCACTATTTTCCCAATAGTCATATGGTCCATGTCTACATCCATCACCTCTGTATCCTTCCCATGTATTTGGTGTTGTTGTTCACCATAACTTGTGCATATGAGGGTTGTTGGGCCCGATTCCATAACCTCTTGGACTGCCTTGGTTCCTCCATTTCCAAAGGGACAGCCTCACCTACACTGCTGTCTCCATCATTACCATTGAAGTGTTGTTCATGTCCATATGAACTATACTCGTGATGGCCCTGTTTCCCAAACCTTCCCATACCACCACTCCTGTACCTGTTATTTCTATTATTTCTAACATTATATTGATCATTAGGGACCCTGTCCCATTCATTGTTTTTTGGTTCACTGTAATAAGCAAAACGCTTTTCATACTCATTCAAGTCTCTTTCCAATTTCATGAGCTTTCTGTTTGTATTCACAGTAATGGTATAATTGATATCATGTAAAACTCTAAAATAAATATTTTTATATTCATCTACAGAAAATAATAGATCAGTACTAATCTCATTATACAATCTATCAATTTCTATTTTAGTCTGTTCTATAATATCAATGTTACGTTTTATCATCACCTTTAATATTGCCAGCCCACAATCATTTAAAATATCGCAAACAGCTTTAAAAAACATTTTGTCACCAGTTGTATTGTTCGGAAATTTGTTTAACCTTAATCCTTTGGGTACTATCTTTTCTTTTAAACACTTTTCAAAGTACCAGTTCTCTACCGCCAAGGTTTTGTATTTTAATAGCAAAGTTTTAAATGTCTTGCATTTCTCTTTGTATGTCAGGCTACCTGTTTGTTCGTTCTTCTTTTCTTTAATGTTAGATTTGAACGATTGATTCAGCCACATGTGGAAATCAAGGTCCTTATAAATGTCCGGTGTATTGTGTCCTTTATTACCCCTTTTCGTGTTTGGCTGTCCATATCCACCATTAGGACTCATTTGGAAGTTATCCGGTACTGTCTCTCCCTCACGTTGGTCGTTCCTGGCGTCTGACGTCATCTGAATTGCGGCGGTCTCTCTGGGACTGCTCTGCGCACAGGGGATTTCATTACCAGTTCCAGAAGGTAAAATATTGGACTGAGAATGGGTTTGAATAACCCTAATTAACTCATTTAGCAGGGTACTATTATCCATTTGGACAAGACTCCTCATAACCGGAACAGCAGCAAAAAACAGTCGACCAGTAGCCAAAAGCAAAAGCAGCTAAAACTGAATAGCACAAAGCGCAGCTCCAGTACAATAAAAGGCTGTCTTCTATGTTCCAGGACCTGGATGGTCCAAATAAATCCAAAGTAGTCCGATAAAAATAATGATTTAATGGAATAGTAAAATAATCCACACTCAGGAAATAAAAAAACAAAAGTAGCATACACAGTTCATTCGCATTCACTGATTAAGCGATTTCATCTCCCTCCGGAGACTTCTTCAGAATCAATTAACATCACACAAATTCATCTTTTTATATTGTTCCTATACAAAATCATTGGCTGGCAATAAGAGACTTTAATTAACTAATTGTAATTTAAAGAGCTAGCATGTAACATAAAACAGTAAAAACAGTGAATCTAAAACAGTATGATTAAAACAGAGCTGTCTGAGCCATCTTTTCAAATAAATATATGTACACACAGATGTCCAAATATATAAATATTAAAACTTGTAAAAACTTTTGCTAAAAAGCATTTGTGTTCATTTAAAATGTTCAAATAAATATATATTGCCCATACATTGCATAAATATAATTTGAAATATAATATATAATATAAATATTAAATATAAATATCTATCACCATAAATATATAAATATATGTAATACTTAAATATAAATATAAGTATAAATATAAATTCATAATAAATTCATAGTAAAATGCCCCTGTTTTATGATGGTCCCATAGGTATCATCTATTAAATAAAATAAAATATTATATTTATTCCTACCCTTTCGTCGTTTCTTTTTGTGTTAAAAAGTTTTTCAAATAATAATTCTCATCTTATTTTTGCTTTATTATTGTTGTTATTATGTCTCTTTGGGTCTGCTGCAAGCAATTTCAGTGCTGGCATAGTGGAGATGTGGTCATTGAGACCCTTGCCACAGCATGCATCGAGTCTCAATTGCAAAATCATTTCTCTAAATTCCAATTGCGTCTCCCATTCACCGCCCCTTTCTGGGTAATCAACTTCTTCCAGCACCCAAAATTTATAATCAGCTTCTTTACATGTCAAAGCATGCCTATACAGGGCATTATTCTCATTATGCTTATTAATATCCCTGATGTGTTCAAAAATTCTGGTCCTGAGGTGACGTTCAGTTTTCCCTATGTAATAACTCCATCAGGCC
This sequence comes from Protopterus annectens, assembly GCF_019279795.1. NCBI lineage: Eukaryota > Metazoa > Chordata > Ceratodontiformes > Protopteridae > Protopterus > Protopterus annectens. The sequence continues at coordinate 1,527,600,938 of NC_056735.1, forward strand.
TTACAGAATGCTAAATAGACTACCCCTTTATGCTATAGATGTACCAGCAGTTTTTAGGAAGAAACATGGCAGATTGTCAGCTGATGGGGCGCAGGTTTTAAGTTTGAGAAAACGTTTTTTAATGTAACTTGTAGGAATTGGCCTTAGTGAGAAGGGGGGTTTTGTTGTTGAGGAGCTGTGGGTGGTAAGAGATTAGATGAGTTTGAAGTCTGCAAAAGTTTGCTTATGTGTCAATGAAGTAAGAAATGAAAATGGATGCATTTTCAGAGGGGATATTGCTGGGGCAGGGATTAGGTGTTGAGGGATTGCCTGGGTAGAGTATTTGGATTATAGCATTCCAAAACATTTTAGGATTCCCAGACTGTGTAGACTGAGGTTGATAGTAGAAATTTCTTTTATCATCATTAATATGTTTTTTTGGTGAGATTACAAAGTTCCCTATATCTTTGGAAGTTTGAAGGAGATTTAGTCCTGGACCAAAGTTTCCAGACAGAGTCTCTTTTTAGTATAAAAGACTGAGTAGAGTTGGTTAACCAGGGGGGAGTTATGGGATTTGACTCTAACAGTTCTAGAAGGGGCAAGAGAGTTAAGTGTGTTAAGGAAAATGAAGTTAAAATGAGACACAACTTCATCAAGGGGTAAGGTAAAGAGGAAGGCCCAATCAATAGCTGAGAGAGCATTATTGAAAGTCTCAGGCCAGAAGGTAGTTAGATTCCATCATTCTTTGAATTTGTGGGGTCTGGGAAGAGAGTCAGAGAATACTTATAGAGTAGGGGTCACTGATGGAGTCAGGTAGTGTTTCTGGGCTGTGATACAAACTGATGTTAGAGACTAAAATCCAGTCAATGACAGAACTAGTATTGGTATGTTTATGATGGAAAGTGGGAGATGAGATAAGTTGAGTGTAATCAAAAAGATTAATGCAGTTTGTAGGGGAATTAGAGCAAAGAGTAGACCAGCTGATATTAACATCACCTAGTATTATGGTCTCATTGGGTATATGGTCTGACATCCAATTTAGAGTCTGTTCTAGTAGGGGTATATTATCACCTGGTGGTATATATATGGCAACTATTGTTATGGTTTTGTGACTGTTAGGTTTAACATTGGCAATAAGAAGCTCAGCAGGGTGAAAAGAAGGAGAAATACTAGAAAGGGGGTAAAGATAATATCTATTGCTGTGTAGAGTGAAATAGATATATACTGATATATACATATATATATATATATATATATATATATATATATATATATATATATATATATATATATATATATATATCACAATAATACATAGACTCTCCACATATATCTGCATAACACATATACATATCATACATACACAGAGCTACATTTATATATACATCCCTGTTAATTACATAAATATGTGTGTGGATGTCTGTATTGTCCTACAGACACTAATAATGGTGCTTAAATCTGCACTATCACATGCCTATACTGTTACTCAATGGATCCAAACTAAAGGTGCAACAGTACATAATCCAATTACCTACAGATCCCTGTGCCTGCTGGATGTCACCACATAGAGAGACGAAGGTGAGCAGGTGGTGTTTTGTATAATGCATTCATGGACAGGGCACATTGTTCCTGCCCACAGGTTTGCCTATCTAACTGCATGCAGCCACATATGACCATACTGGTAAGTGTACACACATAGCTAGGATAATAACAGTTATCCCACTGCTAGGATACTAGATGCAGATAACAGTATGAAGCAATATCACTCTGCAGATCACAGATGCTGTTCAACACGATCCTAGTTAGAGTAATGCACAAGTACTGTGCCTGCAATCAGATATGCAACAGACTCAAACTGTGGTGCATGTAATAAATACTGCAATCTATAGTGAATAAGTCTAGGTAGGTAGGTAGGTAGGGGTTCTAATCTCACTCCAGGCTAATTACTGTGTGTGTGTGTGTGTGTGTGTGTGTGTGTGTGTGTGTGTGTGTGTGTGTGTGTGTGTGTTTGTGTATCCCCCTGGTTATGCACTTTTTGACCCTGTAACCTGATGCTGGCTTCCAGAATGCCCTCTTCTTCAAGGCCTGATGATGTCATCCACCTTAAGACTACCAACTGACAGTGTAGTAGCCAGACTTAAGCCATGGCATGTGTGATAAATACTGTGATCTACAGTGTGTAAGACTAGATAGGCAGGGGTTCTAATTTCAATTCAGACTTCTTGGTGTGAGTGTGTGTGTATAGCCCTGCAAAACAACTGCCATGCCCTCATTGGCTATCCACCTGCAATGGTTATGCACATTTTGGCCCTGTAACTTGCTGCTGGCTTCCAAACTGCCCTCTTCTACACAGCATGATGATGTCATCTACCTTAAGACTACCAGCTGACAGTGTTATATCCAGACTTAAGCCATGGCACATGTGATAAATACTGTGATCTATAGTGTGCAAAACTAGATAGGTAGGGGTTCTAATCTCACTCTAGGCTACTTGGTGCATATGCATGTACAGATGGCATAAATATGATGACTTTGGTAACTTACAAATAGGTATTGTTTTGCAGTATTTTAGTAATAGCATGTGATGTGGCTCCCCAAAGGACTGACCACAACAAGGCCTGCTGATGTTATCAAGCATAATATGTCCTGAACTGATAGTACTAGCACAAATGCGTGTTGCGGGCATCACTTACTGTGATCTGTAATGTGTACCATTACATAGGTAAGTATTCTCATCTATATAGAGCCAACTTGCAGTATGCGTGTGCCTTGGCATGTCCTGTACCCAGTGATTGGAAGTTGTGCTAGCCTCAATGTAGCCATGTTGATGTGTGAGCCTTTTAGAGCATTTTACATCATTTTAAGGAACCATAGGACATTTGAACTTCACTAGCATAATGGTCATAAAGCCCTCACAATCATAGACATCTTTATCCACATAGTTACGAGATCAGCACATATTGCCTCAGTTCAAGAGGGACACAGGCAGACACCCTGTGTTGAGATGATGGTCTCCCAGCCAATCAGACAGATGTCATGTACTGAGGTGCACTGAGGTGGTCTATGTGCCATTAGGCAGGGTCTGTTTCAATGGTATGTTAATGTCTGCTAGAGAAATCTCTCCCACAAGCATGTAGTACTAACATCACATATGAGGTTAATGTCCTTACAGTGAGTTATCCATCTACTATGTCTCCTAAAGATAGGCAGCATATGCAATCAAGCAGGGTCACACATTGCCCATATGCAAGGCACAGATCACCTCTGAGTACTCTATATGCACCGGTGACAATGACACTCATTGCAGACAATCCTCATTGAACACATACTGAAGACATGAAGTGTCTTACTGATGTGTGCAATTGCCAGTATTGCTTGGAAAGGTACATCACCAAATGGCCATTGCACTCAGATATTGGCATGCTGAGGGAAAAGTATTTGGAGTATATGAGTATGTCACCTACAGCTGACTTGTGGCCTCAACTATGCCATACAATTCCTGCCATACCACTGTGGAGACATGGTAATCTGAGGCACATTAAGTGTAAACATGTGTGGCCAGGTCTGTGTGCCCAGTTTGTTCACCCCTGAGTATGTACATCACATGTAGTGACTGATGTGTTACTTACCAGGTACACAGGTCTAACTGATGGAAATGATACAACATATATATTTGCATTGTGTTTATGGCCTTAGTATGTCAACAAGCATGTGTTTGCAATACCTTCTTGCAGGATAGTGACATACCATAGAAACTCTGTGACTGCTCACAATTTGCAGGCATCAGCCAAAATTGTTAGCCACGCTCAGTTAGTAGTCACATGTATAGTGGTTGAATGGATTCCAAGCAGTAGAGGATGCAGGACTGCACCCTGTTGAGCACTGCTGCTTACAGATCAGCTATTGGAGGCAGATGTTCATGTGTGGCATATGCGTTCCAGCAATGGGCTACTCAATGACCCTTACAATTACAGTATCATAGATGCCTAAGTGGGTGCTTTGTAAATGTTGCCTGAGTGGGGGATATAGTCAGATGACTTGGCTCATTCTAGGGAGTTGTATGCCCTGAGGTGCTGTCACCCAGGTCCATGGTGACTGCCTTGGAAATAATCACTACGTATAACAGTGATGCTCCCCTTGTCAGACATCCGAACTGTGTATAGAACACATGTGTGTGTTAATCAGCACCATAATGATCACTCCTATAAGCATAGAGACATGGATACTCAGACAAAGAGGTGTATAGTTATGTTGGTCAGTTGATGGACCACCTCGGTGCAGGAGTAGAACAGTTGCCATTGTCCATTCAGTGGGTGTGCAGCCAGTAGTGTCAGTATGATTGCAAGGGTTTCCCAATGGTGTTAATCACCCTTGTCAGATCACATGTGAGATGCAGCCTGGAATGTTAGAATAGATGCTGTGTAACTTCCAATGAGAGGCCAGTTACGAGCTGCTCTGTATATATGGAAGTTATGGGACAGGTTGTAGGAATGTTATGTGTCACACGTGGTGGGGAGAAGGGAGTGTAGTTCACACAGACAGTGTGGGTGTACAGGTTAGGTATGGATACAGACCCAACATATGGGGCATTATGATGTATGAGGTCACAGACAATCTGGGCCTGTCCTTTGAGGTCATACGTGTAACTACACTGTGCATTGTGGTTTTGCTTTATGTGGGTGGCTACTTTTGCCACTTACCATGTTTACACATCAGAACAACACTATGTGCTTCTTTTAGCCGAGGAGGTAATGCATCCATGTTAGGGAGTGCTACCCTCACCCCAACTGTCACACAGCACTGTCCAACTGTTATTGTACAGCCTGCTAATGGCAGTTATCTGCCAGTCAGGTTTTCTGAGCCATGATGAGCCTGTGTCCCTCCTGTCATGTACAGCCAAGTTCATGCAGTTGTAATGCTGCTGACATAATGCATGGGTGTAGAGCTCTGCATACCTGCCTGTCCCATTTGAAGGGGAAGGAGCAGTCACTCTATGTCAACCATCCCACAGGAGGTAATACATGGCTGTCTTGATATATATGTCTGCATTGTCTGCTGGGGGGGGGTATTTGCCAGTAGGTCTAAGGAAATGATCTGTGGCCAGATCACACCAGAGAAGATCTCACATTCGGGGGGGGGGGCTATACTGGTCACCCATGTTGGGAAACACATGAAGCATTACATTGATTCCCCATGTGAGAATTTCACAGCACTGCTACAGGGCATTGTAGCTAAGTACCTGGGCCATCCTTTGGGCAAGTGAGCCAAGACACAACTAAGCAACACAGTGTGTATATATATTATACTTTCATAATGTGTTTGTCTGTGTTCTGACAAGACACCTTGCATGACTCTCTTCTTGCAACATGCTGTAAGTAACTGCAGTACTTACTCGCACAGTAGACAACTAGCATGTAGTACCAAGTGGTGTCCCCAGATCTCTGAGCCATGTCACCTGAAATGCCATGATAGGAGTTAGCATGAATACAAGCACTTACACTGTTGAACACCTACTGACACTGGACCAAACACTGTTACTTTTGCTGCAGGACAGATCATGTCTACCGACTGTAACCAGATGAGCCCATTGACTTTTATGCTGTGCAATGGATGTCAGACATATGTCTCACTCCACCAACTATGGCCTGACAAGGTGTATGACAATATTAGGCCAGCAGACCTTGCTGGAAACTGTGTACATCATTTACAGAGTGTTATGTCAGCTGGTGGATAGGCAAGTGTCTGACAGTCATACTCTGGGAAGATAGCATTGTGAGACCTATGCTAAAATGATGCCAGTCATGAGTAGAGTTCACCATCCTCAATTATTGACATACCCTATCTACCTATTCCCTCTCTGCAGTCACAGCCTCTGTCAGTGACCTCTGACTGAGTACATTAGCAGGTGATTGGATATTGGGAGCTGTCACAAAATCCCACAAAGAACCAACAGTTATCCAGGATGTGTAACACACAGTCAGTTGTACTCTGAGCCACTGACAAAGACTAACTGCCAATGACTGCACAATACAGTCCTGGGGAAAATCATCCAACCCTGCAAATTATTGTAGTGTCCTCACACTGCACACAGTTGAGCCATTGCACATGGGGTTATGGACGCAGACAGTAATGTAGCCTTTGACTCTCACTGGTCAGTAAGATATGGGGATGCATTCACTGTTGTACAGCCTATACTAACAGGTTTGGGATGTACATCCCAGACTGTCACTGCTATACTGACTGTGGCAGTCATCACACCTATCATTGTGTGCAATGGTACCCTTGCTATGTCACTACGCAGGCATATCTTACAACTGTAGCAGCCTCACAGGTTCCATGGTATACCAATACACAGTGTAGGTAACTTGTCCTATGGAGTCCATGTCATGACAGTACATGTGTAGTCTGTCTCCTAATTGCTTTGGAGGGGCTGTGTATGGCTCCATACAGGGAGGTGTTGGATCCCACTGTGTACCTCCCGTGTATCCATGCCAGGACTAAAAAACCAGAAACTCCGGCTGAGCAGCAAAACCAAACGCTTCGTAGAACTTTTAAAAATGGTCATACACTGAAAATTAATATCCTTTAAATCCAAAAACAGACTAACATATGCCTCACCTGTTCTACAATGCCTACAACATCATTGTAGTATGCATAATACATGCTGGAGAGAGAGGTATGTAACACAGACAGTACACCCTACATGAAACAGGCCCCCCACTCATGTGACACACGCATCTGCTGTGACACAGCATGTGCAGGTTACACAATGGGAAGCAGAACATGCCAATCATAACTGTCTGTACTGGGCATAGGATATTTGTAGATGGGCCATCTCCACGAGGGCAGCTTGTAGATGTATGTGTTCCCAAAACTTTGGTGACACCTATCAATGGTAGCAGACCTGTTCACAGATTAGAGATGCACATGTATGCTGAATGCCACCATTGTCCTTCTTAGCCTGTTATACACATATGAACCTATATAGACATGCACTTATAGTGCTGTACCTTGCTGAAGACATAATTGTGCTGTGCTGACATGCCATCCTGTGCTGCTTTATTGCCACTGTGTATCCGTAGATTATCCCAACAGAGTCCTGAAATAGAAACATAAACACCTGTCATTGTGTAACTATACAGCCATTACAACATCATACAACATAAGGTACACCAAAGTATGTGGTGTACTTGTGACAAATGCCAGTATACAGTTTCTGTCAGTAATCACTACAAGTGGCATGGCAAAACAACACTGTATTACACAAGTACATGTTAACTAATATAGTCACCCTGTGTGCCAGACACATAGCTTCATTTCCTTGCATCAATGACAAGGATGACAGGGATGTGGCACAGGTATCATCACTTGCATAGGGTGTTGTGTGGGGGTGCATGAGGCTGAGGCTGACCCAAAAGGTTGACAGCATGTGTGTGAGTCAGGAAGGGAAGCAGGTAAGATGGACCATAGAAAGGTGCTGTATGTGTCTGTAGGTGACCTGCATTTGATTGTGGTGTGTGAGTGTCTGCATGTACACAGTCAAGCTCAGTGCTAGCCCTACATGTGTGTGTGTTGGACAGCTTTGAACCATACATGGTAGAGTTGACAGTTCACCGTCTCTGGCCCTGAACATGGGAACTGGCTCTGCCAGGAGTTGCACTGGCACCTCCATTCCCAAGGTCAGCCACGGTGCTAGTACCTGATGGTGACTTCTGTATGCTGGGAACATGTCCCCCAAGGGAAAGCCCAGGACCACAAGCCCATGGCCTGCCATGTCATGGTGTGGACAGCACACTCCCCTCTGTAGCACTGGATGTACTGCCACTATGGGAGCATGATTGTGCATGGCTACACAGACTCTTAGCAGATGGGGTTGTTGACCTACGTACACGAGTCCAATGATCAACTCCAACCACACATTACAGCATAGACAATGTGTGGTCCAAGACAGACACTATCTCAGCCCACCTAATGTCCACTGCATCAGTTAACCAATCCAGGGTGTACCCAATGCGATGGAGGCACTCAAGGATGTCAGACTGTGCTGCATCCATAACCCTAAGCATACATCTGGTGTTCCATTCAGAATGTGCCTGTGCCTCCATGATGGCATGAAATGTCCACCAAGTGACCCGTGATGTGCCACCTGCAACAGATGGTGGACAGCAGCAGGCCTCTTACAAGCACCCATGTCAATCCACCTGTGTGGGACCTCGCCAGCTCTCTGGCTATGACCAGTGCCTACACTCACTGGAGCTATAGTTGCCACACTTTCCTGTTCAATGTTCCCACAATCTGACTGTTCAATATCTATGGCCTCTGGGGACTGAGTATGTGTGGGCATACTGACTGTGTGTGGTTACAATGGATGCAGAAGAGAGGTGTCAACCTCTGGGACAGATTCAGCCCCTGACACTCCCACCTGTGCCTCACTGTGGCCACCATCACCACCAGAGTCCAAAGAGACACTGACATCAGGTTGTATAGGGGACAGACACTAACCCCCCCTGGTCACCTGTGATAAGAAAGAAAATACTGGTACATGAATACCTGTACTATTATGTATGAAAAATCCACCAATACTCATAATAAAGACCCAAAACTCAATTAGCAGTCAAACATTGTTCTTTTCTGCTTTCACCCAAAAAAGACACACTCAGCTCAAGACCTTTATAACAATCACTTCAAGGAAATCAAGTAAAACTTGACTAGTAAAATTTACCTTTTAATTAATCAATATGAAACTATACTTGATAAAACAACACATAAAAACCCAGTACATCTATCTTAAGAAATATATTGAAATACACGTTTCACTGCCTAATTTATTTTCCTTTCAACCTTTTGTTTTTAAAAGGCATTTTAGAGTAATTGCCTCATTTAAATCAGGAAGCTTATCTGCTCTTAACTGTTACTGCCAAAGTGTTTCATTTTGTTCAACTACACTCCTGTGATTATCCCCTCTAAGATCCTTAGAGACCTGTTCCAGACACAAAATAAAAACATTCTACTCTGTCTACATGCAAAAGTATGTTTAAATAGGACATTATTCTGTCCCTTAACTTTAATAGAATATGAATGTTCCTTAACAAAACAGTGTCATGCTTACCAGACACAAGACCATGGCCTTGGCCAATATCTGATGGACCTGTGAAAAGTTGAGGGTGAGGTAATGTAGGACCAATGCATGTTGCAGTGCAACAAGGTAATACTTCCATAGATATATCACATTTACAGTAGCTACTGTGTCACTTGTTGTATTGGTCATATTCTGAGTATGAGAGTACAACTGAGGTTAAACCCTCCCCCCCAAGAACAAAGACCTGACACCCACGTAAAGATATCTACAGCCTAACACACTGACAGTTACAGTATTACAATGCTGATAACAGTAAACCTACCTGCACACTCCTCTGCTGTGGAAACAGTGGCACCCACCTCCATGATGTATGGCGTGATGGATGCCTGGGAACTGTTGTGTGTGCCTAGGTTTGCCAGGAATTCCTCAGTGACCGAGAGTGGTTGTTCCACTGCAGGGCTTCCACCAGTGAAAGCATGATCCCTGGCTATATCTACTGCCCTTCATCATACAGCATTGACCATGTCCATTTTACGGTGTCAAACCTGCTCATATGTCCTGCCCTGATGGCCTGTGCCATTCACATCACGGACAAGGTCTGCCCACAATGCAGCCTGCTGTTCCCTGTTTTGCCTCCCTCTGGCCAGTAAGATGTGATGAGGTTGCCTTAGTCCTTCAAGTATAATTTCATTTTCTGCATCAGAGAAGGGCTCATGGCATCTATGGTACATGATTCCTGAAAGACAACAAAAGGGGAACACATTACATGATCACATACATGAAAGTACACTATATAGAGATACAGCAAGGACAAAATGGCTGGCACTTTGCACTGCTTGCTCACAGATGTCATACTCCACAGTGAGCAAACATACTAAGTGTGTGAATATAACTGAGATAGTGACAATAGTCAGGTATTCCAGTGTGTGGCATGATAGATACTGCTGTATGATCATACACCCAACACTTGAGTCTACAGTGATGTGTCCCCTATGGGCAACCCCCAGATAATATGTCATAAGAACAGTGCCACACAAATAGAAGTGTGCTATTATAACCACTATAAAAGGACAGCCCAATGAGACAACTGTGCCACAATGACAAATGACAATGCACCCTTGATGTATTGTATGTCCTGTGTAGGCATAAGACAACAAGAGATCACTGACATGTTATTATCACAGGTCTAAAACAGGGCTAATGTTGTAATCCCTATTCCCCATAAGTCTATTCACCCATCTGCATCCTGTTGTACACAAAATTAGTTACATACCTGATAGAGTTCAGTACTCCTCTATTGATATGTGGTGACAGTAAAGTTTTCACAAAGGCTGTGTGAGGAAAGTCTCATACAGAATGGATCCCCATAGCCAGCTACTTGCCTTTTAAACATTCTTCTCATCAGCAGGAGATTGCCTTTAAACCAATTTGTGGGTCTGAAATACTAATTGCAGCCAACACAGCTGATTTGCACTATCATCAGCCAATGACATGCAACTACTGTACAATATATAAGGCCTTCATGTTGATTAGAGTCCCATTCTGATATGTTGTGCTGGACATTACTGGGGTGAGGAGACTACTTCATCGCAGAGGGTAGGTCTGTAGCAGAAACCTTTACATAGAGATGTGTGTGCTACAGTCTGCAGCTGCTGCTGCAGGTAATAGACATAGGCAGAGAGTGTGAACACTTTGGAGGACAACAAGCTGTAGGAGTAACTGTGGAAGCTGTGTCAGCCTTGTAGTAGAGGCAGAGCCAGAGTGAGGCTACCCTTTCCACTCCAATCAAGGCATGTGTTTAAGGTAAGTATTTTAATTAATGGTATCACTAACAGAGTACTTGGGAACATGTCTGGTGTGTCCTTGAATAAGATGGTGTATAAATATGAGAACATATGCACCATTTGGGCAACTGCCAGGCCATGTGTTACAGTCTGGTAGTAATCTGCAGCGTGTATGAGGGAAGGCCTTGTTACAAGTAGGGACTTCCAATGTGTATGTTAGCTGTGCAGCAGTGATAATCTGCACAGTGACTTTGGAAGGATTGTGTGGTACACTGTGAAATTAGTGGCACTCGTTTGCATTACCTGCTTTGACATTCTCTGTGAATGCATATTAATGTATGACGTGACACCTTATGCACGTATAGGTTTGCTATAGGGATATGTGAAGTGTGTTCCTACTTGCAGGCCTGTGTCTTCCATCAGCAAAAAGCAAACATGTCATTTGAAATGCATTGTGTGGATAAAGCGTGCATGACTCAGTCATTAAATGCTGCCTTCACAATACTGTACATTTACTTCTACACACCACTGGATTTGAACCAAGGACTGTGTGTGGCAAAATGTACTGTTTGCAAGGCGATTAACAGACTGAGTTACTGAGTCACTGCTACAGCAGGTGTAATTGCAAGATATATGTGTACATATACAGGCTGTGACATATACAGTTTCTACATCTGTCAGTATGTGCATGGCTTTATATGGATGTGTGTGTGTACCAGGGTCCCATATGAACATATATTTTGCCACTAATGCCTTAGCAGGTGTCTTACAACATGTTGCTGCTGAAGGGCACATTTAACTGCTATCACAGGCCTCACTTACATCCATTATTATGTACCTGGCTTTCTAGTGGTGTACTATTGTGCCAAAGTCCAAGGTACACTCCCATTTTTTTCCATTACTATTTAATCAAGTTTACGCATCGCTGCGCATTACACAGTTCTGCTGAAACACACTTAATGACTGTAACTGGCAATTACTGTGTTTTGTTTAAACCACCTGTTTTAATTAAGAGTTGTGTGGCATGGCAGGTTAATGCAGTGGTCTGCAGATGTGATGGTCTTCAGTTCGATACATGGGACAGGTGTTTATTTTGTAAGTGTGTATTACAAGTTTAAAAACACATATATTTAATATAGCTCCATTTAGCTGAGCTTAGCGAAGCTGTGCGACATAGTGCATTGCACAGCAGTGCACTAAAAAATATAAAGAAAAGGGGAGATAGAAAAGTGGTGAAATGGGGTGCAAGCAGGGGGAAAAACATAGTGAAAGTCAGGTAGGGATGTGCAGGAAGGGTGTAGGAAAGAATCATAGCTATCCATTTCTTGTACAGCAACAACTGTGCACTTTGACAGAATTTGTACATGACTTTGAACTGTCAACCCCAAAGAGAGGGGTGAGGGCAACGTAAGTGTGTTGTCAAACCAATTGGGCCAAATTACATGTTTCCAGTGGACACGTGTGTGAAATGGAGAGCTATGTATGGGACAATATTTTTTTGTGACAGGTGCCCATTTTTTTTTTTTTTTTTTTTTTTTTGGGGTGAGAGTGGAATGTTGAGGAAGGGACATGGGTAGGTGAGAATGCATTTGAAGAAACAAGACAGACAAGATAGCTGACAGGGGTGGTGTGTGACACATGAAGGAGGTACCATTTGTGTCTCCAGACGGCAGCAGCATGACTCACATCCCCATCCATGGGACTGTTGGCACTGGTCCTTCACTGCCTGGGGGTGGCAGTGCTGGAGGCTGGCCACTGGGGTGAGGCTGCCCCACCAGGTTGGCCAGCATGTTCTCAATCTGGTGCAGGTGGTGGTCAAACCCACGGTAGACTATCCTGTGCACCAAGACCAGCGACTCATCCCTAGTGACAACACTCCTTCCACCACCGCTCCCAGAGGGGAAATGGGCTCTGTCCCATGGGGCAGTACTACTGGATGCCACAGGTAGTGCAGGGGCAGCAGAGGAGGCACCACTGGTCTGGGTCCAAGATGTGCTGGGACCCGGTGCCAGAGCCGGTTGAGGCAAGGTAGGCGGATCAGCCAGAGCCGGACTACCTTCATGTGCTGTGGTAAATGAGGTATAGCAATAAGTTACAGTTGGTAATAACCAAACAATTGTTAGTATTAACAGAATGGAACATCATTTCAACTAATCCAAATACATATTAATGTATATTATATGTAACACAACAGTAAATAACATAACAGTCAGTATGTTAACAACATGCCAGTATGAAGCAAACCATAAGGCCAACAAAACAGCTAGTTTAACAAAATATGTTAATATTGAATTATAATAACACATAATAATACATCACATTTTGCAAAAATATAGTTAGTTTAACAAAATATGTTAGTATTAAATCATAATAATAAATAACAATAATAAATAAATGAAGCTAAGGGGTGGAGAGAGAGAGAGAGAGAGAGAGAGAGAGAGAGAAAACAGTCCATTACCGACAATGCAAACTATACCCCTGAAAACACTGATAATAAATACTCTACAGGCATTTAGTGTCAGTTTTGAGTACAGTGACTACGATTCTCCTATAGTTGATGTAGTATGTACATACCTCTCAAGCTGTTAGCATGGGTCATTATGAGCCGAGCAGTAACAAATGCAGGTACATAACTACACAGGACACTTATACATAATGTGGACTTCTACAACTATCAAGGTGTAATGTAAGCAGATTTGGTAATACATTGCATTCCAGGTAAACATTTTTCTGGTAATCCTGTGACAGATGGGTTAGGCAGTTTAATTACATTATGTGAAATTGTGACACTTGATAAGTATGTTTGTGTACAGTACATATACTAGACATCCGAAATGCCTTAGTTGGCAGTCATGGGAATAGAACCTGATAGCTGTCACTGCAGGGAACATCTGGAAAAATGTAACATTGACTGCAGCAGGCAACTAAGTACAGACATGCAAGGAATTCAGCCATTCTGGGAATATGTAGACAGATGTTTTTGGAATCAACAATGCTGCTTAACACTTTATTGGTATTGCTGATAAGTGTCTATGAAATGTTAGCATAATCATATCTGCTCATAACATGGGCTACCTTCACCATATACCATATACCATTTGCTCCTTGAGTGGGAGAAAACATATAGCATTATGTAACTGAATTCATTTAGCATTCTAGAATTATTACAGTGCTATACTTGACTGCAGTGACAGTAGAACACACATGTATGGCATACAGCTGTACTGTATCTATTGAAACAGATTTATTTAGGAATCAACAATGCTACTTAACACTTTATTGGGACTGCTGATAAGTGTCTGTGAAATGTAATCACAATCATATCTGCTCATAACATGGGCTACCTCACCCATATACCTTTTGTTCCTGGAGTGAGAGAAAAAGACAGCATTATGTGACTGAATTCTTTTTGCATTCCAGAACCATACTGCATTTATTAAAACACATTTCTTTAGGAATCAACAATGCTGCTTAACACTTTATTGGTATTGCTGATAAACGTCTGTGAAGTCCACACAATATTTGACCATAGAGTGGGCTACCTCACCCATATACCTTTATTGCCTGAAGTAGGAGTAACAGAGAGCATTATGTGACCAATATTGGCTGGGAGGCAGCAATGGACAAATACTATGAGTTAAACAATGCAGTTTGCAAGCCATTAGTTTAGCATTATACAGCTATTACAGTGTTACATTTGACTGCAGCAACCTTACCATAGGCAAGCAGTGCATACAGCTCTACTGCAATGGTTAGACAACACAATCCTGCTGTACACCATTTTGCTTACTGTTATTGGTATTGTTTGTTGTTTATTGCAATACAGTTGTTATTGTACATTTATTGCACTACAGCTCTAATTGCCCATTTATTGCACTACATTTCTACTTGCCCATTTATTGCATTACAGTTTTATTGTGTATACTTTATTGCAGTAAATGCTTTACTCTTTCTTGCTTATTGCACTACAGTTAGCATAATAAATCTGTACATGCCACACTCATGGCACAATCTGGTCAGGGGCCCAGCATGGAACTTGACATTGCGAGTCCTCTCAGCTGCAGCTGTTGGGAGAGAAGCACACCATTATGCATACCGTTTTGCAGACATTCAGCTTGCATTTTGGTAAAACAATGGAAAACATACTTACATATTTGTGGGGCATTCCCAGCTCTGGCTTCTTGGACCCAGGTGTCCAAGGTTCCCCTCTTTCTAATCTTCAGGTTATCATAATGGTGATGACACTGCTCACCTGTGTGGCGGATACCAGTAACACTGGTGAGTTGCCTGGCCAACCACTCCCAGGCCTCTGGCTTACAGTCTGAGGCCTGGAAACTGCCCTGCATCAGTCTGGGTTTATGAGTTTTTACCAGGAGCCCAACAAAGACCCTGGACTCCTGAACACTCCATCTCTGCTCCTGAAAGAGCGCACCTTCACCAGTACTGCCTGCCATATTACCAGTTGATCAGACTCCAAAGACTGTTGCAGAATTCCCGCCTATTACACCTAATATAGGCTGTTTTCCTGCCCTTACTCTTCACTGAGCAACATTAAAAAAACACATTGCTTAGCATCTCACAAACCAGCTAAGCAGTGCAAAAACTCACACAGCTGAGGTTTTAGCTAAGCTTAGTACCACGCAAACAAAATTAGCCATTAGCATGTTTAAGTAGTGTTCAGCACAGCACAGCACTGCCATATTTTACAAATTTGTTTTTAAAATTAAACATATATAAACATGTAAATTACAGACATCTTATCACCGCTACTGACTCGAACCCAGGACCTACTAAATATTAGGCTGTATCTCTACCCATTTAGCTACTTGGATATTATGAAAAGTAGTATACCTCTACATATACTACTGAGCTACCTGTTAGCATTGCTAAGCACCTGCAAAAGCCCTTAAAGAGACCCAGACATAAATGATTATTTACATCTGGTTTCAATTGTTAGATGTCTAGCAACTGTCGGCTATGTACCTATGAGCACTGCTCAGCTCTGCGATGCTCTGCTCTGCATCATGCAAACAGCAATTTAAAAAAAAGCAAAAAACAAAAACACTTAAAATAAGAAAAAAATACATAATTATGATAATTACTGACAACCAGTTTCTATTTTGAGATGTCTGTCAGGTGTCAGCTGTCTATATGTCAGCACAGCTTGGCATTGCTGCTCTCCACACCGCACCGCACAAACATAGAAAAAAAGGGGAAAAATATTAAAATAAAATATTACACATTTGACCTTATTCACAGCATTTCAACAGTAGCGGGGAGCAGTACTGGCCATCCACAACCATGGGTAGCCTCTACACTTCTTCCTACACAGATTCAATAACACTGTTCCTATGCATTCCCTCAGCAGTGCTCCATCATTAATATGCATGGCATGCTTTCGAGGGGGAACCATGGCTGTGTACATGGATACATTCCATGTAGTCTCTACACGGTGCCTACACGGAGTTTATTAAATCCTGGGGAACTTTTATGAAATACATCAAAGGCAGATAAATGCTGCCTTTCTTTGGAAAATGAATCCAAGCATTTTGTTGATATGATCACAGTAAACTGCATGATGCAAAAGAATATATCATTGGGGCAGTAAAATTATATTTAATCAGTGATGAACATTTTTTGTGGCATTTGTGACACAGTTAACCATCAGCCATCTCAGGGTCTGAATATGACTAGCCTACCCTAGACTACGTCTGCTCCATGTTCTGGGCTGGTAAAGAGAATGAAGCATGCTGCAGCAGCATCACACTGCAACCAAGGAGTGTATTATGCTCTAAGTTCCTTCCTCTGTGTGTACCAGTCTTGTCCCAGGGAAGTATGTACAGTGGGCTTGCTGGCATATCATACCACTACTATATTGTCTCAGCCACAGCCATGCCTCATTAAGGACAACAACCCTCTGCAGGTCTCTGATCTACACCAGAGATCAACCTTGAGGTATGTCCAAGTGCATGCACTGCCCCTCCCCAGGATTGCATGCTTATCCTCCATCATCATGCCATCAAGCATCAAAGCTGCTAATGTAACTCAGGTCCATAATTAGGGATTTATCCCTGTATGCCACATGTGTCTGTTGACAATACTGCTCCACTGACACCTGTTATATAATGTATTTTGGATTACAGGTGCAGCAAATACTTTAATTGAAAAAGGTTATTGAAAAAGCAATGAGATATATTTTTAAATAATAAGTCAGTTGAAGTATTAGAAGTAGGTCTACTATTTGCATACAGGAGGCTGAGAATATTGAGTCATTTGTTTTTACTGCTAATAATCTTGCTACTCTGAAAATGACAATTGCTACATTCCATTTATTATTATTACTATTAACTCCCTGTCCTGGCACTCTGCTTTATTTTATAGCTTGTATCATGTGTGCTCCTTTGTTGCCTCATGTCACTCTCTGATGTTTACTTATTTTTTGGGTGTTCTGGTGTACCTTCCCTTTGTGCAGCATATACCCTATAGGTTTTTTGAAATATTTATGACTATTTCCTTTTTTAAAGGGAAAGATGTGGAAAGTGATAAAAAATATTTCTGGAACCTTTACTACTTTTCCTGTCTCACCTCACTTTATCTAGGATTTCAAGGACCCACCCTCCCTTTGAGACTTTCCATACCCATATCCTTTTGGATATGCTCAGTTTATGGTATCAGATCAAACGTGACTCTGAATAATAGCAGGATTGCTGCCCTCCCCCTTTCAGAATGTTTTTGCAAATGTACATCGCCTCCTTGAAATGTATCTTGCAGATTATATATCTTGAATAACTGGCATGATTCTCTTTTAGTTTTTCAGCCAAACTCTTGCTTGTATTGCATGGTTTCTTCAACAGCCAATTTTCTTGTTTCTTTATTCTGAATTCCAGTGGTTTATTTTGAAGAAATATGTTGATTTGTTTGATGACTACTGTATTTGTAAAATTTAAATATGAAACATAATATACCACCTTATTTACTTAAAGTAAAATGTCATGTTTAACTGAAAGCACATTTAAAAAAATACTCTTCAATTGTATTTCAATGGATTCTGATGAAGTTTACCTCTGAGAGGTGAAGGGCTGTGCCACAATAATTTGAGACACCTCTGACTTTGATGTTCTTATTCTGAGAGTCTTATTTTGTATCATTTGAAAGAAGATATGAATATTATCTCCTTCTGATGCACCTTATTGTTTAACAAATTTTAGTACTAATGATGAAAACATCAATCACAAAGAAAGAAAAAAAATGCTTTGCCCTTCTGAAACTTAAATAGTTGAAATTCTGGATTAACTCCAGTTCAGGAACTTGTAGGAGCTTTGTGTAATGGCAGTTTTTTCTTTCTTCTCATTCATAGAATATTGTGTTTTTGTTTGGATTCTGTGATGTTTCTTTTTTAACATAAATTTTATTGAAATTTACATAACAAACAAAAAAATAATGCTTTGCTTGAGATGGCCTTCATCTGTCTCCCCTGGGCTTCTGGCAAAGGCTCTTGCCTCCCCAACAGTGCCTTTTTTATGCAAAGCCACGAGGACAAAATTACCAAAGTGAAAAATTCTTCTAAATGAGATTTAAAGGTCATGCTGCTAAATGCTAGTAGTTTTAACATGAAACTGCACTCATTGCAAGCATTCCTCACCCTGGAAGATGCTGACATTTGTGCAGTCACTGAAACCTGATTCAAAGCTGCGGAGAGCACCCCAGCATTACCAGGTTACTCATCCTACCATACTTTTAGACCACAAATGGTGTGCTACAAAGCCAAAGGAGGTGGAGTTTCAATATTTATCAAAGACATACACACCTCCAGGCTGGTCAAACAGTATGGCACACAGGAGTCACTCCAGGTGCAGTTAACTGTTGACAAAACACCTATCCAAATCATAGCTAGCTATAGACCCACAACCATAACTCAGGACACCCACTCCACCTATCTGGGCTTACGTGAATCCATCAAGATTCAACCCTCTACCCTGACCCTGGGCAACTTTAACTACCCAACCATAGAGTGGAAGACCTATTATAGCCCAAACATGAACGCTCAGAGATTTATCGACTTTGTCAATGCCAGTGCATTGGATCAGCTGGTCAACACCCCTACAAGAGGTGAAAATATCCTGGACCTGTTTACTAACCAACATGAGTAGCCACTGTAGCACCCCTACAGTGTCATCCTCCTTGGTAAGATCCACCCATATAGCGATCACTTTCAACGTCACCATCTCCCCTGACACCCCCCCCCCACCAGAGTCAAACAAAAAAACTTTTCCAAAGCTGACTACAACCTCTTGAGAGCAGGTATAAGCAGCTTCACAGCCACTGTCCTTTCAATTGGAACTAGCACTAATGTCCAAACTTACAGCAAAAAACTATATGAGCACATACATAGCTGCAGGGACTCAGCAATACCTCAGCAATATCTGACAGAACCAAATCATCTTCCTCAAGGAATAGTAAACCTGTTTGGTGGACAGCAGCAATAAAGAAACTCTGTAATAAAAGGAAAAAAAATGCTGTCCAGGACCAGGAAGGAGCAGGTGCCAAGGTGACAGTAATCTCTCCTTTGTCTGAACAAGCAAATAAGGTCACTGGCAAAATCCTCTATGACTAATGTCGAGTCCAAATTGACCACATCCACTAAGGACAATCACAATGCCTTCCTCACATATATCGGTAATCTCAATGGTAACACCAAAATCTGCTCTGAACTGGTGGTCAAGAACACCACATACACAAATGCCGTAGATATAGCCAACCTGCTGGCAGACAGGTTCAGTGAAACCTTCACCCTCCTGTCCCCCATCAGTAAACCAGGACATCCCCAGCACCTGCCCCCCTCCCCTCATAACCAGGGAGCAGGTCATTAATGCCCTCTCAAAGGAAAAAATTACAGGCTCCATGGGACCAAACAACATCCCTGGCTATATCATACACAAACTCAGGCAAGAGCTCTCAGCGCCAGTAGGCATGCTACTCACCCAAAGCCTGAGCACTGTCTTCGTCCTAACCAAATGGAGGACAAACCACTGTCATCCCTCTACACAAAGGTGGAGCATCCACCAACCCAGGCAATTATAGGGACATCAGCCTAACTCGCCTGATCTGCAAGGCCATGGAACACATTATCATGGATGTTATAAACAAGGACATTGGCAACCTCCAAACTCTTGACCCCACACAGTTTGTTTTGCCAAAGGGAGATCATGCCTGTTAAACTTGGTCGACTTCTTCGAAACAATCAGCAAAGCCAGGGATGAGGGGAATACGGTGCACACTGCCTACCTTGACTTAGCCAAAGCCTTCAACACTATTCTCCACTTGGGCATAATAGATAAACTTTCCCAGATAGGCATCAACCTGTATGTTAGCAGATGGGTAGCTAACTAGCTCACTGATAGAACTGCACAATCGAAGTAGGGGAAGCCACCTCTAGTAGTAGACCTGTAATGAGCGGTGTACCCCAAGGATCGGTCTTGGGGCCTCTACTGTTTGAGATATACTTTTCTGAAGTGCAAGCCAAAACCAGTGGTCTGTAGCTGACCAGGTTTGCAGATGACTGAAAGCTGGATGCTGTCTGAAATTCCCCTAGTGATGTGAACATCCTCCAAGAGGGCCTTACCCAAACTAATGACTGGTGCCAGAAGCATGGCCTCAAACTGAATGCCAAGAAATGCATCATTATCCCCTTTGGGGAAAATGGCATCCCCACTAATTATCACATTAATACCAACGTACTAAGCATGGAATTAGTCCTGAGGAACTTGGGCACCCAGGTTGATAGCAACCTGACTTTTGACCTCCACGTTGCCTCCATTGCACAGAAGACTTTCTACATGGCCCACCTCATACGTAAGGGTATTTCATCAAGGAACAAGGTCATAACATCCCTGTACTCCTCCCTTATCAGACTCATTATTGAGTACAATGCCCCCTTTGGCATGTACCTTGCCAAACACATGCAGCAGCTGGAGAGACCCCACAAGTTCCTGACCAGGAAAATTCAGGGTCTCAAACACCTATCCTGAACAGATAGGAAAAAAGCCCTGTCCCTCTACTCAGTCTCATACAGACTGCTCAGATGTGACCTGTGTCTGGCATACAAGGCTATCTCAGACCCAGCCTTGATGGAGTTGCTGCATATCAGTACGTCAAACTCCACTCATGCAACCCACATGCAAGGCCTCAACCTGGTCTGTGATATCAATAGAACTTGTTGGTGGGATAGATTTGTGTCCCAAAGACTCCCCATCTGTGGAATAGACTCCCTCTCCATGTTAAGCAGAGTACCTCACTAGCCCTCTTTAAGAGGAACCTGGGCAACTTGATAGGAGACAGAAAATACACTCCTGGGATCCCACATGTGTCCTTGCTGGACAGGGGAAACAGGTGTTGAATTTGTGGGAACATGGGAAAGATTCTTGGCTAGGCTTATAAGGGCCTCTGGGCCAATAGCCGAGTATCATCCTATGAGCCTTTGAACCTATAACCAAAAATAGATTCAGTTTAACAGAGGTTACAACCAAGCTATACAGCAAAAATGCATCTAATTTTCTTTGTGGATGATAAAATGGCATAAAGGTTTCTTGCTTGGATTTAATGGCTTTGAATTCTCACATGGTTTAATGGTGCTGCATCTGCTAGTTCAAATCTTTCTCTGCTCCCATTTTTGAGTAACATTGTATGCATATTTATATCTCCAAAGACAGCTATCATTGAGGTTCATAAGTTCTTAGGTTCAGGTTTCCTTGTTTTCAGACCTGCTGACCAGCCAGGAATACAGACTTCCTTACATTGTTTTGATATTTACTATCATCATCTCAAATACCAAATTTATTTTTACAACAGACTCAAATTCTTAGATATCCTAATAATCATAGACAGTTTTATTCCATAGCATTCCTATCACTTGTTCATAGTTCATAGTTCATAGATTAGTACTAAGCTAACTGCCCTTGCGAGCCATTTTAAGCCTAGCCAATTATCCCTTGTGAGACTCAAACCGTGCACCTTGTGTTTGTAAGGCAAACACCTTAACCATTAGGCCACCCTCCCCTCTTTGTATTACAAAATTATTGCAGTTATTAGTTTTATTCAAGGTAATAGCAAACTTTAGATTGCCATCCTCATACATCTTTGATTTTTATATAATTCAAGACCTGAAAGAGCCCTAAGTATCTCATCTTTAAAAGTCTTATAGGCGAGACATAATTTACCTCTAACAAGTCAATAGTTGATACCATAAAGGCTGAGTTGTTGCAACCTACTTCTAAATTCAAGTTCTGTAAAGGCCACATATCTAAATAATATGCCTGCTTATCTCAAGATCCTAGTAGTAATATCTGTGGCATTATCCTTGAAAGTCTATCTGTTCATAGCAAGAACTTCTAATTTTTTTATCATGTTCTCAGCTGTCACTTCATTGTTGAACATAAGAGAGATATCCAAATCTAATGACCAAAGATCATAATTTTACACTTTTCCTCACTAAATTTTAATCCAAGTTGTTTTATTCAGGATTTTTTCTGATAAGATTATTATTTATCTCTGTTAGATCATCAGATGATGTGGCAATTTTACATGGTTTACTATCATTAGCTTACTTGGAAAGCCAGCAATTAGATCATAGGATCATAGGAGGTTACTAGGCTATTGGCCCTAGGGCCTTACCAAGCCTAGCCATGTTTTACCATCGTTCCTTCATAGAGCAAGAGAAATAATGTACATTAGCACATGGATTTATGATCAGCACTGACTGCCTCTATCCAAAAGGGACATAGGTGAAACCCCTGGGGTGAATTTATGGTTTCCCATCCAGTTGTCCAAGTTACACTTAAATAGGGTCATTGAGAAGCTCTGTTTAACTTGAATTGGGAGATTTTTCCAAAGGAGTGGCAGTCTTTGGGAGACATATCTGTCTCTCCAGCAAGTCCTGTTTATGTTGCAGGCTAATTTAAGATCTCTAGAGCGAATGAGTCTTGCCCTATTAGATTTGCGGATGTGAAGCATTTCCATTAAGGCAGGGTCCAAGACTGCTCTGTAGGCCAGGCACAAGTCACCTCTAAGCAGTTTATATGATACAGAGTATAGTGACAGTGTCTTCAGACTGTCCATGTAGGTCATGTGATGAAACCCTTGAATTTTCTTGGTGAGAAACCTTAGCGGTCTCTCCAGTTGATGCAGGTATCTGGTGAGGTACATATAGAAGGGAGCGTTGTACTCTATTATTGGAATGATGACAGACTAGTACAGAGGAGTTATAACCTCCTTTGCTTTGGATGCTGTTCTCTTACTTATGAGATGGGCAATGTAGAAGGCCTTCCTCATCACTGTGGGCACATGATGACTGAAGTTAAGGGTACGATCAACCTGCTTTTCCAAGTCTCTCACCACCGGGTTTGAACTTAGGGGGTATTGTTAATGCTGTAATTTGCTGGGGCTTCATTTTTATGGATGAAGATGATAATACATTTTTTGCATCAAGTTTAAAACTGTGGCTTTGGCACCAATCATTTGTCTGTGTAAGCCCTTTTTGTAGTATGGTGACATTGTTATGGGTTTCAATGATTGCAACCAGTTTACAGTCTTCAGCAAACTTGGTAAGCCACAGGCCATATACTTTCACTTGAACTTCGGAGAAATAGATTTCAAACAGAAGTGGACCCAGCACAGATCTTTTTGGAGCACCACAAGTAATAGATCTGCTGGTAGAGGTGGGATCCCCTACTTTGATTGTATGCATTCTGTTTGTAAGCCAGTTGGCTACCCATCTAATGACATATGGGTTTATCCCCAGCTGGGGAGTTTATTGATGATGCCTGAGTGAGGGATAGTGTCAAAGGCCTTGGCTAAGTTGAGATAGGCAGTATACACTGTTTTGCCTTCATCCAAGGCTTTGATGACATTTTCAAAGAAGTCCACCAGGTTAAACAAGCATGATCTTCCTTTAACAAAACCAAATTGGGTCGGGTCAAGAGTTTAAAGGTCTCCTATATCCTTGTTGATTAGCTCCACGATGATTCTTTCTGTTATGTATGATTTGGTGGATCCTGGCACCTGACAGGCAGCTGACCATGACTTTCTCCTTGTCCAGACTGGTGAGTGGGACATCTGTGTGTCCCAATATGGAGTGACCAAGACATTTGGTTTTGAGGTATTTTGCCTTAGGTGCTTGGTGGATGAGACACTGATGTGTGTGTTTTTATATGTAGTGTATGCTGTTAGGACTGCATTGTGTATGGATGGTTTGTGTTTGGGAGATCTCTGTTCTTTTGGTATACTTCTATTGAGTACCTCCGCGTATGTAGCTTTATGTGTTTTGTTGTTGGTTTATGGAAGGTGTGAAGTGTGTGTGCTGACAACCTGTTTGGTATCTGATTTGCTGAGAATAGCATTGAATCCAGATTTGGAGTATAGATGCATCTCTCACATATTGTATTAGTATGTTTTAGCTTGTTAGTATACATGAGGCAGTTGCTACATTGCCTCAGGATGCCCATGCTCATCAGGCTGTCTGGAAAAATGGTGGGAAATTGTCCATCCATTATGTCAGGTTTGTTCTGTAGTAAGTAGCAGGGAGAGGGCTGGATGGAACTGGTTCTGCTGTGGGAATAGTAGAATCAAGTAAACCATGGAGGTTTGGGAATACGTGCCTGTGACAACATATAACAAAACTTCACAGCTGAGTTGCTCTCCTGGCAGCAGTGCACAACTTTGTAGCACACAGAGAAACAGGGAAGCCTGGGATGGTTCACAAGCAGCTATCTAGGGAGAAACTGACATTCTAAGTCTTTGCACTTATAATGGGCAGTACTAACCCCATGTGTGCGATGCACAGCTTAGTTAAGCATTTTTCAAATAATGGAAATGCTCAGTATTGATCCTTATTCCAACAATCCCCAACTCAGATGGGTCCTTGGCTACACTGTTCTGCCACAAGGGTGTAGAGAGCCCTCTTTATTTAAGATGGCTGGTTTTAGTGCTCAGATAATGCCAAATAGTCTAGATTCAGCAAATATGAATCTAGCCTAGGCTATAAAATACCCAAGTACTACAAAATAGAAAGTGCAGGAAAAACAGTCTCAAACAGCAAACAATTGAAACAGTGAAATAGCAAAACAGTTTAAAATGGCAAAAACAGTTAAAAGTAGACATCAGTTCAATAATGCACAGTCTAAAAATGCAGTACAGTGAATAAAAATACTTATATTTTTGTAGATTTCAAAGGATCCCTTGGATTTCTTTTGGATTCACTCCAGAGATCAGAGAGAGCATGACAATCCTAGAGCAGCTCCTGTAAACTGAATAGAAGCCCTTACAAATGTGCTTAAGTACAAGCTAAATTAAGCAATTTTAAAACAAGCTGGCCAATGCATGAACCTTATTCCAACAATCTCCAACTCAGATGTGTCACTGGCTGCACTCTTCTGCTACAAGTTTGTAGGGGACCCCCTTAATGCAAGATGGCTGGTTTTAGTGCTCAGATGATAATGGAAATGAAAGAAAAAAACAGAGAAGATTGAACAGAATGGCGAAAGACATCTATATTTACCATGATACATTTAAAACATTCACCCAGACCCACCACTCTTTTTGTCTTTCCTTGTGTCCTTCCTTGTAGTCATCAATCCTTCTGATTATATAAGCATTGACTTCATAGGCTTTAAGACTGTCAGTGATCCCAGAATACATCCCAGAATTTGGCAAGGTGTAGGTGTTGAAGGCCTTTTGCAGGTCCAAATATACCACCAGCACAGATAAATTGTAATCAAGAGCAGTACTTCAAAGCTCATAGAAGTTGTGTAGACTAAGGTCGATCTCCCTTCCATATACCCATACTGGGTGATGCCTGTCCACTTGGGTTAGAGCTTGTTTGTTTTTTAGAGTTTCACTATGTATTGATAAAAAACATTTCCCAATAATTAAGGTTAAACTTGTTTTTTTTTACTCCATCACAACTACCACCAGGCTGTTCTAGAGTTCACTGAGAAGAATTTGTTGCAGTTACTAGTTGGCTCATTAAAGTAACAGTTTCCCAAAACTTGCTGGCATACAATAAGCTGTTTGCAGCTCTGTGAACTGTAGGGTGTGTGAGACTAGCTCCACAAAATTCAGGTTGCCATAGCACACATGCACGGGATTAGAGATGTGCAGGTGTAGTGGGTAACACTGAAGACCAGCTGTATGGGAAACAGATCCCCTGAATAATGGCTTTCAGAGGCTCAGGTTACCAAAAATGAGGGGAGAAGTTTAATAAATGACACAAGCTGCAAAGCACAATAAAATGTAAAAGCAGATAACACTATATGAATATTTCACAACTAGGGTGCAGGCAGATCTAATAATTGAGTACTCATAGTCCCATAAAGCTGGTACTAACAGAAACAGAATAGCAAGCTAAATGTATGCTCTATAGAAAAGAGTAGGGGTACTTTAGTTTACAAATACTTAATTACAATATTTATAATATTGTTTACTAACTACATATGTTTAGAGTGTTCTTTATCATTTACTATGTATATATATATATATATATATATATATATATATATATATATATATATATATATATATAAATATAAAATTTCTTATTTGACCCCCACTCTATTTTCCACAACCAAAATGTATTTATTTATTTTATTTATTTAACATTTGTTGACCGGGAATGTCCGACTAGGTTCCACAGAGCCTGTTTTCAGCGGAGGCCCGGGGAGAAATGCTCCAGAATCCAGAATCCAGAATCCAGAATCCAAAATCTTATCTTTGTTAACATTTTTGCTAAATCTCATTTTGCATTATACATTATTTGTTTAACTTTTTGATTCCAAATAATTTTCACATGTTTTGCTTTTATCTTTATAAAAACAGATTCAATCAAGTCCATATTTATGTCATTTGTTCCATTTTTATCATCAAAATTATTTGTATTTCTTAATTTATCCCATAATTTCACAATTCTTTTACATTGAAGTTTCATCTTCTCCACAGTTATTACATATTCTTTCATATCTTTTTATAAGGCATGTTAGGTTTCACTGGTGATATCTGTATAGCAGTCCTCCACAAAAAATCCGGACATTCAAACATATTTTTACATTTTCATGTCTAGCTTTACAGAGTTTAATGTAGATCACCATATAAAGGAAGCATAATGTGAATAATTTCCTTTTCATATATTATTGGCATATTAAATACACTAGCTAAATAAGCAATTTTTTCTAAAACTACAGAATTCAAAATATATATTTTTTTCCTAAATTAAACTCTGAAAGTTTTCCTGTAATCATGCATACATTTGACTTTTTCTATTATAATGTTCCATTGAAAACTTACATTATCTTGCTTCCCAAATATAATTCCTAGTACTTCTATTTCTTGCATTTTGAAAATCAATTTATTTTATTTTTCCATCACACCCAATCCTTTCCTTTTCTATTTATTCAGGTTTAAATTTATTATGTGTAAACATTTATTTAAATGCTCTATTACTTCTTCCATTCCACTCATCTGTCTAGTGACTAAAATAATATCATCAGCATATGATAAAAATTATAGGTATCTCAATTCCTTCATCATATAACTTACATTTTTAACTCTTGATTAATATAACTTGCTACTATATTCATTACCAATGCAAATATTGTGCTATTCAAAGGGCATCCTTGTCTTATTTCCTCACGTAACCAATCATTAATATTTTTACTTTATTATTTTCATATGAAGTCACGCACATGCATTCTTTATCTTATCACTTATAAGACTTAAATAGCTACACGCTCTAGGGACCTAAGCCTTGTCACCACAATAAACAGAACATGCTGGAGGAATAGATTCCTGTCCCAGAGACTCCCCATACTCTGGAACAAACTACCTATCTATATCAAACAAAGCTCCTCATTAACACTCTTCAAAAAAAATCTTGATGATTGGATGGGGGGGGATCACTTCTGTGGCTCTGCTCAACAGGGGCACAGGACAATAATTTTCTTGGGTGGTGAAAGCCAGGGTACCTTTGTGGCTAGACTTATATAGGCCCTAGGGCCAATAGCTTAGTACCTACCTATGAACTTACGAACCTATAAAATTCTGTGTTGTATAGTGTCAAAGATGCTACTTAAGTTTCCTACCATGATTCATAGTGCTTCTTGTCCATTCAAGATGTCATCTACTAACTCTCTAACAACCATCAGCAAGTCTAAACTTCCTCTACCTTTAACACTATATATTGCATCTTGTAATGTTCACAATTTTTGCTTCCATTTTTCTGTATAATTTTCATAAAAAAAATTGTAATTCATATTACTCAGTACTATAGGCCCCCCGTTCCTTCTTTTATTGCTTTCACATTTTTTTCCAAATATATTTAAATATCCTACTACATAGTTCCTTATATTTAAAACTGACATTCAACCATTCATTTAATACTTCTATGAAATATGCCATCTGTTCTTTTGTCATGCTTTTATAAAGTTGATATTCTGTTCCATCAAGTCCTGCTGCTGTTTCTACATTTACTTGTCCTAATATTCTAATACTTTTAATACTGTTCTCTTTTTCAGTTCCATATCATATTGATCTGAAAAAGTTTTTACTCTTCATAACATTTCTCCTTTCTTTGCTTTATCTTCAAACATTTCTTGCACATAATCTAGTCGTATTTTCTTTATATTTTTGACCACTACATATCATTCCTTTTCATCTTTCAATTCCTTCATTATACAGTCTTCTTTTATTAATTTACTTAAATAGAGAACAATTTCTTCCTTCTTCTTTCTTTCCCTAAAGAAAATATTTTTGTTTAAATAATACATTCTTATTTTTTCCTGCTTTATCATATACATTTATGTTTTCATTAATTAAATATTTATTATTTTTTCTAAATCACTGAATGCTTCTTCACTTATTGCATTATACCTTTTCTTCACTTCTTTCCTCTTATTTCTTTGCCACACTGTATAATTTTTTTTAGAATTTTTCTTGAAAGATATCCACCATTGAGACTAATCTTTGTAAAATTGCCTCATATTAATGTGATCTTCCCATAATTATAACCATCTTAGTTCCCCTTTTCCTTCCCATTCTTTCTCACTTAACCTTTTCAAACCTTTTCTATGTTAATAACATATTTTTTGCCTTTTCTCTCTACCTAAATAGCTCTATGATCTGAAAAAACTGTTCCTATTATACCTTCTTCCATAGTCTGCAATCTTTCAGATATAAGAAACTAATCTATCTCTGTTCTATATATTCTCCTGCTAAATGTCCAGTCACTATTATTCCAAATACTCAGTTTACCACATCTCATAATTTTCATTGCATTTTTGGCATCAGCAACTTTTTTGTTTTTTTTCTTTTCCTTAAATCACAATTAAAATTCCCTGCTATAATAATTTACATATTTAAAGCCACATAGTTCAACATTTGATTAAACATGTTTTCCCTTTCATTTGTAACATTTGCATATAATGCAATTATTCTATATACCTTCTCTTTCCATCTTATATCTATAATAGTTATCCTTCCCATTATTACAAATGTTATATCCAGAATTTTAACTGTCTTCTTAATAAGAATTCCTATTCATGAACAAGTATCTTGACCTAGATTCCAAACAATATAATTTCCCCATAAAATTGTATTGTACATTAATGGAGCTTTTCTTCCTAGGTCTCCGCTAAAAACGGGCTACCAAGCCCAGTCAGATACTACCCGGTAAACAAATGCAAAATAAATAAAATAAAATTCTAAAATGGCTAACCTTCTAACTATACTCTATAAACTATTACATTTATAGCTAGTATTCTATAATTATCTCTTTTTTTACACAGAATCTTAAAAAATTAATACTATTAACACTTCGCCCTTTTCCTTTTTTTTTCATATTTAGCCCTATGAATTTTCTTTTTCTCTCCCATACCATTTTGGTGATTGGATTCCTTTTGTCTTTAACTATTTTCCAGTTAATATCTACTTTATTATTAACCCAAGAGCCTTCATTTGTATTCATATTTTCATTTTTTGTGGTTCATTTCTATCTTTTTATTCTTATCTTTACTTACTGTATAACCTTCTCGTCTCCTTGCTTATGCCTTTTTGATTTATTATTTCAATTTCTTCTTGTGTTTATTCCTACTTCTCTTGTTCAAACATACTTGCTTTTTCTATATCATCCTTTCCTTCTTTACAATTCACCCACATCTGCCCAACCTCATTACTTTTATAACACTTAATTTCACATTTTTTGCATCATGTCCTGTTTCATGACAAATATAGCATTTTCTTTTAACACAATTTATAATCAAATGATCTGTCTTTCCATAAAAAATAAAATAAAAAAAAAGTTTTCGGTTAGTCAGAATATTTCATGACTCCTTTTTTTGCCTTCAACATTTATAACACTAGGAATATGTGCACATTTTTTCATTTTCTGTTTGTAATATAACATTGCAGTCCCATCCCTCAGTCTATAACTCTCTGTTAACATATACATCGGAAATGTCCATTATTTCTTTGCATACATTATTTAAATGTATTTTAAAGCCTCTTTTTAATATCAGTCCTAAATTGTATATGTTTTTTTCTCAGTTTCCCAATAAAAAGTTTAAACACATATAAGTTCCAAAGAGCAC
Source organism: Protopterus annectens (assembly GCF_019279795.1). NCBI lineage: Eukaryota > Metazoa > Chordata > Ceratodontiformes > Protopteridae > Protopterus > Protopterus annectens. The sequence continues at coordinate 1,527,631,408 of NC_056735.1, forward strand.
AGTCCTTCTTTTATCATATTCCCTGCCACAAATTTTTTCCATTACATGTCCAATTTCAAAAATAATGTCACAAAAAGTCTCTTTACTTATATAAATGAAAGCTCTTACCTCTGAAGGTTTAGTTCCCAATGGAGAAATTATATTATCCCATACATCATATCTCTCCAGTCCTCTTTCATCTTTACTGTAAATCTTTACTGTGAAATTTCTCCTCTGGTTAGACTCCAATTCTTTTCCTTCTACTGGTTTTCTTCCCTTCTTCCTTACCAGATCTGCATACAATTTATTTTTTTCATGACTTCCTTATGCATAATTTCTGAATCTTCATTTTGTATTTTGTCCATTAAATCCCCACATGAAATGTCCTTACCATTCTCTGGCTCAACTGCCACCAGCAAATCCTGCAAAATATCATCCTGAGACATTCCTGACTAGAGGGTTGTAACAAGATCTTTGTTACTGTCCATAATCTTCTAAGCAAAAAGCTCCTGCTGGAACCTGTATTCTAAATCCTAAATCCTGCGAAGGTCCGATTGCCTTCACATCTCTGTCTCTCTCTCTCTCTCTCTCTCTCTCTCTCTATCTCTCCATTCCATCAGAATACTTACACTTAAGTATTTTTGTTTTTCAGAATAGGAAGGCATGGCCACCTCCTACATAATCCTATCACACTCCTTCTCTTCCCCTTGCTGATGTGAAGTCTTCATTGACTCACTTCCACATCAGTCGCTTGCTGCTCCTCTCCAATCAAAGACTCATCTGCCAGTTTATCTTCGAACATCGAAATATTTTCCAAAGAAATGAAGCTGTTAGCAACAGTTTCTTACACCATGTCAGCATGGATCCTGCTTCTCCAAGCCACCTAAGTCCTGTGAGACTATAGTCAGATCATACTCCTAAGCTAAGGCTATCAGCTGCTGGAATACCCACCTATTATCTCTGCTGGCTTTTTGTGCCCATCAGGTAGTATAACAAAGGACTGAACCTGCTAGTGTCCATGTTACCCCTCCAGCAATGGATGGTGTATATAGCAAATGGAAAACATGTTCTGTTGTGAAAGATACAATCTATAAATCACAGCAGGCTGCTGGATAGACTTGCCAGGTTCTCATACCCCTCCACCACTATCATAATTATCATCATCAGGCATTTCTTGTGTACCAGTCTACATCCATTGCCCTTGCAGAGTATATAAGCACTATTGCAGAAGAGTACATCTTTCACTACAATGTCCAGAACAGTGCTGAAGTTCTTTGTGGTGGAAGTCATCCACCTTCCTCCTATGCTTGCAGTTGAGCTGCTGCAGGCCCTATCAAGTAGCAAATGCTGCATTATCAACCTTATTAGTGATCACTGTACAGCATTCTAAAGGAATAACTGGAATATCCCTAGATCGGCTGGCCTCCTGTTTAATGGACTCTGCCAGATATACTGTCACCATCTCTTTAGGGGCTGGGAGGATAATGATGGACAGTGGAAATCAGTAGCTCTTATCTCTCTCTGCTATCAGAAATATGATTACCCTGCCTCTACATTTACTGATTCTTTTTTTTTTCTTTGTAACCTCAGTATTACTGGCCATTGGTTGTGCACTTCTTTGGTAGCAATCCCTCCAATTACTAGCATAGGCTTGTCCTGCTGTGATAACATAGTGCCATACACCTGCCTCTGTATTCTTGTGGCTTCTTCTTGATACTCTGTCTATCTGGGGGTGACATTTTTTTTTCTTTCAATCTGTAGGCAGGTCTGCTTATCCCACTATTTAAAGGTATACACAGAGGAAGATTGCTGACCATCTCTGGGAACACCGCACCCTGTCTTAACTTGCTCTAAATCATCATACATCCTTATTCATCTGATGTGCAGTGTATGAGTGATGTAACAGCCCCCTGGACAGCCTGACATTGTCTTTGTATAGCAGTAATGAACCAATATCAACATACATTAATGTTTTCTCCCTGTCTCTATCATTTACTATCAGCACATAGTGGAGGGGGGATGCAGTGGTGTACTCTGGGGATTCCTGAAGCATTGTAGCTGTGAATGGTTCCTCTCTCTTTGCATTCTCTGGGTATAGGAAACTTCAGACTGTACTGCTACATGCTGAGAACAGCTGCATTTATCCAGGGAGGGGGGCTGTACATTTTCACATATCTCCCCAACCATGAAAAGGCTTCGTTTTCTTCTTCTGTGCCTTCCATAAAGGCCAACATATTGGAAAAGTTTCCATTAATCCTTAATTGAACACTAGCACCTGGAAACATGTTTTCACTGGGATGGAAATGTTTTATTGCCAGCATGTGCACAGTCAGCTGCAGACTGTTTTGACTGCTGCTTATATCTCTGCTTTACTCTTGGCAGGATGTTTTCAGACAATTGTTAAGTATACTATATTTATGGTCCTCATAAGTACAGGGCTCTGGCATTATTTTGATTCATTACTTAAGTGGTAATGGATTCCATGCATCATAACTGTGTTTTTTAATGTCATGTTACCACTAGCGTGTTTAGTCATGACATCATGGATGGCATTGATACAATCACCTGTGAAAGTGTACTTTACATCATGGTCATATTATTAGGTCACTGGTAGTTTCTTTTGAGCTGGACATTACAGAATGCAGGGTGTATCACAGTATAATGGTGTTACAGTACATGATTCACATAATTAAACTATATATAACAAGCTGGACGATCTGTGGGACCTGCCATTCCAGCAGTGGAACCAAAATGGGGGACAGACTTATATACTTCTGTGTGGGGAGTGGTCATACATACTACATGCATAACTACTGAAGGGGGAGGGAGAAAACAACCACACCTACTCTGTGGAAGGCAACTGTATACTTCCATGAAATCCCTGATGTCTAACAGCAGGGGAAACTGAAAATACTCTACTACACCCTGTGTAATGTTTGGGTGCTGGTGATGTGCACCTTCAGGGACTTGCACAATTGGCCAATTCAGTTCAATGGACATGACTGCAGTAAATTTATCCATGGCTGTTTTTAATAAAAACTGTACCATCCTGGTGTACTGGTACAACTATTGACTACTTCAAGTCATTAAGAGACAGTGCAGTAAATAACTCCCCTAATGGGTCGACTAAAGTATCCCTCATCTTAAGGGTAAAGAAGCCAGGTAAATGATCAAGACTTATATGTCCTTTTAACTTTTAACTTATTAATTCAGCTTTTGATTTTGCCAACAAATATGTTTCAAGGAATGACTCTAGATTTGCTGGAGCATTGATTGCCAAGTAACATTAGAAGGGGATGGATACTGATGATTGTGGAAATGGATGAAAAATATGTATGACATTATTCATATTGCATACTTCTATAATTACTGTTGGACAGCCCACTAATGAAAGAAATAGAACTGTTATAGTTTTTGTACATTTATTTTTTTGAGACGCTTTTTGTGCTGGTCTCCCACTTACTATTTTGCCCATGTCCACAATTTGCTCTACAAACTCTTTCATTCCCTTGATGGCAAGAGAGAACCCTATGGCTCATTTCTTCTCCTAATAGTGAGGGTTGAGTGTGCTGAGTATTGAGTGCTTTCTCTTAGGTTCATAGGTTCATAGGTTTATACTAGGCTATCTGCCCTAAGGCATTTATAAGCCTAGCCCAAAGTTTTGTGGCTTACGCCACCCCTTATATGAAAAAATACTGTGCCCATTAGTTTGTTGTGCCTCTGTCCAGCAGTGACACAGAGATGATTCCAGGGGTAAACCTACGATCTCCCATCCACAGGTCAAGATTTCTCTTGAACAGAGCCAGCGAGGTGCTCTGCCTCACATGGACCGGGATTTTATTCCACAGCATAGGGAGTCTCTGAGTGATAAATCTATCCCTCCAGCACATCCTATTTATATCCGTGCTAAGGTTTAAGTCGCTTGCTCTAGTGGTTTTGGTGGATTTGGATTTTTGAGGTGGAGCATGTCCATTAATTCCGGGTTGGACATGGCCTTGTATGTCAGGCACATGTCACCTCTGAGCAGACGGTATGCGACTGAATAGAGCTGGAGTTTCTTCAATCTGGCAGCATATGACAGATTTTGGAGTCCCTTTATCCTTTTGGTGAAGAACTTTTGGGGTCTCTCCAATTGCTGCAGATGTCGGGTGAGATACATCCCGAATGGGGCATTGTACTCGATCATTGGTCTGATAAGTGAAGAGTACAGGGGAACAATGACCTCACTAGATCTGGATGTGAATCCCTTCATGATCAGGTGGGCAATGTAGAAGGTCTTTCTAACCACTTTAGCAACGTGAGTGTCAAAAGAAAGGCCACTGTCAACCTGGGTCCCCAGGTCCCTGATAACCTCTTCTGTGCTTAGTGGATTGCCACCTATATGGTAGCTTGGGGTTACCTTGTTTTTCCCGAAGGGTATGACTATACATTTTTTGGCGTTTAACTTCAGGCCATGGCTCTGGCACCAGTTATCTGTTTCCGTGAGTCCCTTCTGAAGGATATCCATGTCCAATGCACTTTCCACTATGGCGCCCAGTTTGCAGTCGTCTGCAAACTTTGTCAGCCAAAGTCCTCCCATGTTGGCCTGTACTTCTGAGAAGTAGATGCCGAACAATAGGGGGCCAAGGACCGAGTCCTGTGGGACACCACTTGTGACCGGCTTGTAGTCTGACATAGCGCCAGCAACTCTAACCCTGTGGGTTCTGTCCTTAAGCCAGTTTGCAACCCATCTTGTGACATATGGGTTTACATTTAAGCTGGTAAGTTTTTCTACAATACCCGAGTGGGGTATTGTGTGAAAGCCTTGCAAGGTCAAGGTAGGCTGTATGGACTGTCTTTCCCTCATCAGTGGCCTTGGTGACTGTTTCGAAGAAGTCGACCAAGTTCAAAAGGCATGATCTGCCCTTGACGAAGCCAAACTGGGTCGGGTCCAATGTCTGCAAGTCCCCTATATCTCTGTTTATGAGCTCCATTATGATCCTCTCCATAGCTTTGCAGACTAGACTTGTTAAGCTTATGGGGCGGTAATTACCAGGGTCCGTAGAGGCACCGCCTTTGTGGAGTGGGACCACAGTTGCCGTATGCCACTCCTTGGGCATGTATCCTGAGGTAAGGCTGAGATTAAACAGCTGCCTTATGTGCGGGTTTAATTCCTCATTTAGCTCGTGTAGCACACAGCCGGGGACACCATCCGGTCCCATTGAAGCTTTAGAGAGAGCCGCTTTCACCTGCGCATTTGAGATGTCTGGGAGGCTACACTCCGCTGGGATAGTTATCTCTCCTTTAGGGGGGGAGAGGGGGGTGAAGTCTGCACTGAACCTGTCTGCCAGTATGTTGGCAATGTCTGTGGGTTCAGTGATTTTTGTATCATTTTGGACTAATTCTGAGCATATCTGGGAGTTTCCATCCTGGTTCCTAACATAGCTGAAAAAAGCCTTATGATTGTCCTTTGAATCCATGGCAATTTTTCTCTCAAAATTGGCCTTAGTTGATTTAATGAGTGCTCGTATTTTTTTACTAATAATGATCAGGGGTGACTTCCCTTTTATGGATTTTGTTCTATCATGTAATAGCTTTTTCCTCTTATTGTAAAGTTTGTTAATGGCTGGGGTCCACCAGACTGGACGGTTGCCCTTTGTGGAAATAGTCTTGGTTTTATTTGGGATTGCCTGATCCATGCAGTCCTGGAGGTGTTCATAGAAGGCATTTGTAAGGGCTTCCGCAGCTTGGGTTGTGGTTTCCACTGGCTCAGGTGCCTTGAAGGATACCACACCAGTCTTGAGTAGTGTGAAGTTTGCTTTAGAGAAGTTCTTCACTGTGGTCTTTTTTGTTTGGGGTGGGGGCGGGATGTGGATTTCCAGTGAGATTAGTTTATGATCAGATCTCACCAATGAGGGATATACTTCTGGTTTGGAGCATTTTGTCCCCATGTTTGTGATAATGAGATCTAGTATATTTTCTCCTCTCGTGGGAACAGTGACTAGCTGTTCCATGGCATTTGAATTTATGAACTCCAGGAACCATTGGGCTAGAAAGTTAGGGCTTGAGTAATTTTCCCAGTCTATATTTGGGTAGTTGAAGTCACCCAATATGATGGTGTTTGGAGATACATTTTTACCCTCCAGTGTCTTCAGGAAGGCTGAGTGGGGTTTCTGAGTTTGAGAGGGTGGCCTGTAGCATGCTACAATTTATAGAGCAGTTTTGCCTACGGTTAGTTGCACCTGGATGGTTTCCAAAGCTTCGTGCATTGCCGCCAACCTGGAGGTGTGGGTATCCTTTATGAATATGGATACACCCCCTCCTTTTGTGGTGTGGTCCGGGTTTTGGGGCCGGAACGCATGATATGAGGTAAAACCTAATAGTGCCGGGGTGCTCGCAGGAGCCTTGAACCAGGTTTCAGTTACAGCACAGACATCGATGTTCTCCATACTGAGAAGGGCCTCGAGTGCGTGCATTTTGAGATTTAGACTTCTGGCATTGAGCAGCATTACCCTCAGTTTCTTCCCATTTTTGTTTTCTAGGGTGGTAGGTTTAGAATTTGAGCCTTGTTCCTGTATGCACCTGCTTGTGGAATTGTGAGTGAGGGGACAAGTATACAATGGATTACTGTAATGGAATGTCACATGCTTCCACCTCTGATGTCATTCTTATGAGCCCTGCTAACCCCAAGACAAGCATTCCAGTCTCCACCGGGGATCTGATGAGAAGAATATGTTGTATCTCTTACATGCAGCCCCCTCTCCCTTGAGAGAGGTGAGTAGGTATCTTCTCATCATTCCTGTTCCCCACCACCACCTCCTCTAGTGCTTGACCTGTTAACTGGACCAGAGCCACATGGGTTGTAGCCAGGGCTTTATCCCTCTACACCATGGAGCTAGCTTAGATTCTTGTAGAGTTTAGCTTCTGAGAATATTTACGTGGTATATTACAGATAAAAGTCACACGAAGAGATGAAAAAACATTGAGCAGTACTGAGTAAAGACAATGTGTTAACCACAGACCAATGAAGAGTATTTACTTCTCCCAGTAAGCCACACAACAGTGTGGCAATAACTACTTCATCATCATACTATACTTTTGTACAAAAGAAAATGAATGTAATTTGAAAGCTGTCAAGATGATATTTCTGGCACTAGTCTTCTTTGACAAAAAATGAGGCTGAGTGATGAATGTGAGAAACAGAAAGACATTTTGATTATATATGATTTACCCATTTCAAATAAAAAAGGCCTCTGCTATTATCATCTTGGCTTGGTTTCTTAGTTTTTTTTTTGTTTTCATTCAGGAAGACTTCATTAGCACATATGAAATCCATGCCATTTCAAATCATTTGCTGATTAATGCCACATTAGTAAGCTCTGCCTGTGCCTGAAATTCTCATTAGTTTGTAACTCTATTCAATCAAAAGCAGCAGAAATATTGCTGTGTATATCAGCCAACAGCATTACAAAATGAACCCTGCTAAAAGACAGCTCAGATTCAAATATCACTCCGTGTACTTGGAAAACAGTATTTTGTTAATCCTATAACACAACAAGTAGTTACAAGGGATATAGTTAACTTAGATCTTACCTAATATCCAGTCATGAGATATTATAAGATAGACAAATATCTGGACAACAAAGAAAGCAATACAATGATTTATTGCTTGTTTTTTTTTTTTTTTTGCCCCTCCACTATTTTTGGCTTTGTCCTTTTTGTAGTCCGCACTATTTTTGTTGCTCGGATCTATTGGTTGCTGCACTTGCTAAGTAAAGTTAGAAGGGCATAAACCTAGCACATTGCACCTAGAAGATCACTCTGAGCAAATTACCCTATACAAATCTACATATCAACTGCCACTTGTTCTAGAATTACTTGTGCAGCTACATTACTGCTGTATAAGAACTGCAGGTTGTCATTAACCTTTATTCTGCAGGCTACATTTCCGTATCCCACTATACCACCAGTCTCACTAAACTGTCTTTCGGCTATTCCTGGTTAGTGGTAGCCACAGTGGAACTCTGGTCCGCTAATGACTGGCAGTGAATTTTTACGGTGTCGAGTTGCCAGCCCGGTGCCCAACCTTCAAAGAAGGCACACACGCATGCACCTACCTGCATGTCTTTAAATTCACTCGACCGTGGGGGGGGACATACAGACTCCACACAGAAGGCGCATCAGCCAAGAATCGAACTGGAGAACCTCTTGCTGTGAGGCAACAAAGCTAACCGCGTGAACTCTAAATCCATTTAGGTTAAAAGCCCCTTATTTGTGCCCACTTCTTTTGTCAACTGCTTTTCTCACATATCAAGCATCACTCTTAGCATTACCCACCTCTGTTCAGCTGACTTGCCCACCACAGATATTGTCTGAGTTTAGATACTATGGTGTGGGACAGACAAACACTGATCTAAAGATACATCATTTCCTCATCTAATCCCACACCACACTCCGTAGAACCCTTGTGATTGGTAATATATATATTAAACAGTCTGCCTGGCTGGCACATTCTTCTAGGATAGTGGTATTCCAGAAGTCCAAATTTTAGGGTTCAGAATGGGTACAGGAATGTAATGTCTCTAACTCTGATGTCTGCTTTGCATTTCACATACATTAGAATGCTAAGAGAAAATATATGGATGATAAGTGGATACTTACAGAGCAACTTTCTGTTTGATTGTGCAGGTCAAATATCTTGAATATTTTGAGTTACATTCTGGACAGTACTATTGAGAGGAGGTTATACATTGTTTTGCATTGTATTATTTTATTACAAGTGTTAGAGAATGAAGCCATCCTCACTTGCTAAATAAGAATTAGTACCTCTGTTACCTAATAATGTTTCAACTGCTAGTTTATTTGCAATAGTATGGTTAGGAAATTTCATATGTTTGCCTCCGCTGTAGGCCAAAATTACAGGTTATTGTGATCCAAACAGAAACAGAAGGTGCATGGTTAACTGAATAGCGATAAGCTCACGACTTAAATAACATGGAAAATATCAAATGTTGATAAACATTAATCTGAATTATTACCATGCAGTATGTAGTAAACCCTAAGTATAAATAGTTGTTGAATAGACTGTTTGTTTCACTGTTGTAAAAGCAGAATACCCCTACCTTTCACCCAACCTAATATCATAAGCATTTCATATTACATCATTTAGAACTTTAGAGGTAAAATACCCCATTCTCTACCATTGAACATCTCATGCTAGGCTGGTACCATCATGTGGTTGCGCTCCCAACAGTTTAGCCTATATTGTCCAGCTATAGCCTATATTGTCCAGGTATATGCTTTTCTCTTTTATCTAGAATTGTACCAGCATATTTTAAACATACCTATATTTTGCCACTGATACCAGACTATAAATCAGTAGTGAACCTGTGCCCTATAATAAAATTCTTGAAAAAAAATAGTCTGTGTGCAAATGTATGAGTACATGGACAAACACGTATGACCTAGTGTGTGATGCCCAGCATGGGTTTTGAACAAGGTTTAACACAATGACTACCATTTATACTACCATTTATACTGTATTGACCAAATTTTCAACAACATGGACAAAGATCAGTTAACAAGAAGCATTGCCACAGATACCCTTATGTTATAAAAATGCAAAAAAGTCAGTTGTGGACTAGATGCCATTAGGTGGCATTAGGTAGAACCTGCCAAGACTGTACATGTGAAACTCTCTCTAATGTAAGGCACTTTAACTGTAGGACTCCTCATGAGGTTCATACTATGGCCCATCATTATCTTCATATTCATAATCCCCTAAAGAACTTCCCTTGCCCTACATAACAATATACTCAAATGATGTTCTCTACCTCAGCTTTGATACCATATTGGACAGTGTCTAACTCAAGATCAGAAATGACTTGAGTGTACAGTGGCATTGGATATTATAACACAAATTACTAACAGATCATTCTAAAAATGTAGTTATGATCTCTAGCACAATACAAACACTAGCTAATGCCTCACCAATAAATATAATAGATCCTCTAAACAACATTACTCATGGTGCTCAAGAAACATATCTAGTCATTCTGCTTAACCCCACATAATTCCTCAGATGTCACATTGATACAATTGAAGATAAAGCATTGCTACAACTTAAATTTTCCTATAAACTCTCAAAGTTGTTAACACCTGAAGCTGGGAAACCCTTGCCAGAACATGTTAAAACCAAATTTAGAATATGTTCTCCCTTTATGTCATTTCCTACTGCCACAAACACTAACCTTTTACAGAAAATTAATGAATAAGAAATACAAGTTTATACATGTGACTGAACCCAGACCACACTACTGTCTGTTAGTAGAAAAGTCATGCTTGTGGCCAATAACAGAAAGAGCAGCCCTTCTACTTGTTACAACAGTCTTTAGAATCATCAGTCTACAACAGTGCCTACCCTTGCTGTCTAAGCTAATGACTAAGATACCTGCATACCCACTCAGAGGAAACCCTAGCAATGCAATCACATTAAACAGGCCCCTTTTGTCTTCTAAAACATACAGAAAATACATTTTCAAGAACTGGGCTATCTCCTGGAACCAATTGCCAGTGGAAATAAGAAATCAAAAATCTCTTCAGTAATTATGTACCAAACTAAAAGATTATCTGTTTTCTGAGGATAGATGTAAATGTTTTATAAACAATGATTGACACAAATCATATAACATAAATTAAAAGTAAACTTATAAACAAGCAAAGCCACAAGTGAAAGAGTATAAAAATGTAAATGTATTTTCTATCATATTTGTTAAAATTCTAACAGCACAATGGGCTTGTGAGAATTCAGAAATGTAAATTATACAACGACCCCCCATTAATATTCTAAAATGTGCACACTGACTGGTCAGCGTGCACGTTGTAAATCAGAGTTATAGTAACGGAAAAAGGTCTGGTCGCCCGGACTTTTTCCATTAGTCTAACTCTTTTTTAAAGCAACTGAGAACGCAAGATCTCCGTTGCTTTTTACACACTGTCTCACTAAGTTAGTTTAACATAGCGAGACAGCTTTAAAAAAAGTAACGGAGATCTTCCTATCTCCGTTGCTTTTTTTAAAGGTGTCTCGCTATGTTAAATGGGTTTAACATAACAAGACAGCTTTAAAAACAGCAATGGAGATTCTCTGTTGCTTTTTTTAAAGCTGTCTCGCTATGTTAGACTCTTTTAACATAGCAAGACACTTTGTAAAAAGCAACGGAGATCTTGCTTTCTCTGTTGCTTTTTTCAAAACTGTCTCGCTATGTTAAATGGGTTTAACATAGCGAGACAGCTTTACAAAAGCAACGGAGATTCTCCGCTGCTTTTTTAAAGCTGTCTCGCTATGTTAAACTCCTTTAACATAGTGAGACAGTTTCTAAAATGCAACAGAGATCTTGCTTTCCCTGTTGCTTTTGCCCACAGCACTGATGTACTGCGTAAGCATACACATGCACAGTACTTCAGAACTGCCGCAGAATACCAGACAGCTGCAGAAGGGCAGCAAGGAGGCATTATACAATGCTATTATTTAAGAAAAGTAATTATTTTTTTTTCTTAAATAATGTCATTGTATAATATCAATAACCCACTACTGGGTGTGGGTAATGCTGTATTTACCAACGGTTGTCTTTGTTTGGCCACTCGGGCTTTGCCCTTATGACCAAACTAAACCAACCGTGGGTAAATCCAGCATTACCCACACCCAGGCATGGGTTATTGCTATAATCACTTATATGATTGATTGACACATTAGTTTATTGTAAATACTTGTTCTTACACTTTTGCAGCAATATTGTTTAATAATTACTTGCAAGTGTTTATATTTTTCTATTGTCAACCTCTTTGCAAAACTTGACCTATATGTGATTTCTCTGTATATGTTAAATGTTCATCTGTCAAGTACATACCCTTCTGAAACAAGACTCAACAAATGCTGTTAATCTCTGAAACAAATAATGCTCTTGTTATTAACCAGCTACACTTTGTCGCTGTTAAGTTGCTCAGAATGGAGCTCAGATCATAGCAGAAAGGGGTTTGGTAACTAGACCACTTACCTGGTCAACAAATATAATATATATATATATATATATATATATATATATATATATATATATATACGTACATATACAGATCTATATATCTACATATATATATATATATATATATATATATATATATATATATATATATATATATACATATATAAATATAAAGGTGAATAAAATGGGAGTCTGATTGGCCTTGTAAGCACGAAAGCATGTTTGGGTATACAGGGAATGCATAAATGAATATCAGGTGTTTGTTTTTTTACAAATTAGCATATGAGTCTATGTGTGAATGTGACTGTAATTGGAGTGTAAGGTTTGTGATGCCATGAGAAAGGATGAATAAGGCAAAAATCAATCACATGTGGCTAGCATGTTGGAGCCCTGAATACATAACATGAACAGAAGTCACCCACAATTAAATGCTACTCATTTTTAAGCTGCCCTACTATTTAAGATTATACTGACAGAAGATGTAGTTTGTAATTTAAACTAAGCAGCATTATATTTAAGTCTGGTTAGCGACTGTTTCTAAAGCTTTTCTCCCTAGGATTCAGAATTAAAATGGGCACTACCCTGCCCAGATGGACATTTCCAGCTATCACATGTAGATAAATAAGTGGGTGGGGGGGGGGGGTTCAAGATGGCTGTGATGTCATGTGTGACAGGGTTTCTGTGAAACTACAGATGAATGATTCAATCCTTAAAGTAAAATTTAAGCTGAAATTAAATATATTGAAATTAAAAAAAAAAATTGTCAATGAATGTCTAATATGGATGAAACATCTTGCTAAAAACATTGGGTTCAAGTATCTCAAATTTTTAACAAAAAGAAAGAATGAAAATGGGCATTCAAGAAAAAATATCCAATATGAATTTCAACTAAAAAAATTAAGCAACTAATGATTAGATTCCCTGCATATCACAGCAAATTGCACATCTTCAGCTTTCCTCAAAATCTCAACATCACAAACTCAGAAGCCTGATTAAACAAATTCAACATTGGTTAACAGACATATAACAATTCCTTAATACAGCTAGTTTAAGAATTCAGGAAAATGACTTGCAAATAATTTCATGTTAAATTAGTAATACCACATTAGCTATGGTGTGGCTTTCAACAACCTCTAAAAGACAAAGGCAAATGAAAGGATAGCAAACAGTATCATCAGAAAAGAAAAATGACAAATAATATGGAGCAATAAATTTTCTACTCAGAATGATTTTGGAAAGCTTTTCAGTCAACTGAACAGAAAACTATACTGCTTGAAATCTTTTATCTTATTTCTGTCCAATAACAGGTAACCAAGTATTTGCATGAAATAACTTTTAGCTTAGTTTTATGTAAAACATTAACTCAAGTCCAAGTAATTCTAATACTAAATCTTATCTTATATTTATTGCCTTGTTAATTCATGCAATTCCTATATTCTTCAGCAAATACAACATGACCATATAGTGACAGAGGAAGATGTATGATACCAACATTGTGTCTTATGTAATTTTTTGAGAAAAATTAAAATGTTTGCCCACACCTTAAAACAAATGTATTTTATTTGCACCTCATGTTGCTGAAATGTGCCTTTAACATTTTCACTGATATCACTATATGCATGTTGTTATTTTATGAAATATGTCATAAGTATGTTTCACCTGAATGTCTCGGTTGGCCTGTGTCATGGCTGAAAAGAGTCTATGGACAAGTTGACTTACCCAGTTGCCAAATTAAATTAATTAAAATGCTAAAAATCCATATTAGACACCATGCAAATTTAATTTTTTGACCCAGTTATAATGAAAAAAGCCTTGAGAGTTAGGACATGTAAATAAACTACACCCGCACACACACGGGTCCACCTCTGAATCTTGAAATACTAAAATATCGAATTTCAGTATCTTGAGATCAGAATAGAGAAAGTGTAATTGTTCGAAAGTGCATATTGTCAAATCTCACTTTACCGGATCTGCTGTAGGTGTGGTGCGGTCTCTTCATTGTATGATGTCACTTTAAGGTTTATTGGTTTCTGGGTAGTAAAGATGGTGGCTGATGTCTGGTTATGTTTGGAGATTCAGGAAGGTTTGTAGTTTGAAAGGGTTTTGGCTGGAAATGTGGTTTGTTTTATTTTTATTGGGAGTTTTAGGAGTAGGTTAGGTGAGGTAGGCGAGAGTGTGTATGTGTAAGTTTTGAAAGTGGTGATTTTTGTACATGTGTAGTGTATATGTTTTTAGTGAGATAAGTGTGACAGTGTGCAGTCAGAGTGTAGGGCGTGTAACAGTAAGTTTGTTGTTTTTTCGTGTTTGTGGGACCTTGGAGTTGGTATATATAAGTAGGGGGGGTAGGGGGGCACAGCCCCCCCCTGCTTATATGTAGATTAGTTGAGTTTTGTTTGTGTGTGCATTGTGTTGTTTGTTATGGTGTAGGGAGGAAGGTCTTGTATGTATTAAAAACAGAGCATTTCATACTGAAAATTCAGTATGATGAACTTTCAGTATAGTGATGTTTGTTTTTTTACTTTTTTGTTGTAGTGCACTTTCGACATTTTTGTCTCGAGATACTGAATTTCAATATTTCAGTATTTCGAGATTTGAGAGTGGACCCATATCTCTCTCTTTCTCTCTCTCTCTCCCTATATATATATATATATATATATATATATATATATATATATATATAGATTCACGTCAGAAGCTCGAAATACGGAAATATCGAATTTCAGTATCTCAAGCCCAGAAAGTCGAATCCTGAGAACAGCGAAAGTTCAGAAGCATGAAATTCAAAACCTTGAATACCGGAGGGTTTGAGTTTCGTGCTTCTGAACTTTCACTGTGGGTATGTATTCAGGTAAGTGAGTGTGTGTGTTAAGGGTTTTGGGTAGGGGCTGTGGTGTGTGTCAGTATGTTTTGCTGTGATGTGCATGTGCGAGGAGAATGTAGCTTGTGTGGTGGTGTTTTGTGTGTTTGTATGTAGTGCAACCTCGGAGTGAGAATATTTAAGTGTGGGGTGTGTGGGGGGTGCAGGAGGGCTTGCCCCCCTGCTTTCATGTAGTAGAGAGGTTATGTGTGTGTGTGTGTGGGGAGAATAGTGTGTGTGTGTGTGTGTGTGTGTGTGTGTGTGTGTGTGTGTGTGTGTGTGTGCAGTAGTACCGGGAAATTCATAATGTAAGGTGTTCGAGATTTTGAATTTTACGGTTTTAAGTTTTCGTGGTTTTGTGGATTTGACTTTCTGGGCTCGAGATACTGAAATTCGATATTTCAGTATTTTCAGCTTCTGAAGTGAATCCGGATATATATATATATATATATATATATATATATATATATATATATATATAGACATATAGATATATATACACACACATGTATACATATAAAATTATTAAGTAAGACTTCAGCAAACATATAATAGTAAGAGTCAGGGCAGGTGATTCCCAGGGTGAATTTCCTATTTCCCATCCAATCATCAAGATTTTTCTTGAAGAGTGCTAATGAGGAGCTTTGTTTGATATAGATAGGTAGTTTATTCCAGAATATGGGAAGTCTCTGAGATAGGAATCTATCCCTCCGGCATGTTCTGTTTGTTGTGGTGACAAGGTTTAGGTCCCTAGAGCGTGTAGCTCGGACGGATTGAGATTTCTTTAAGTGGACCATGTCCAGCAGCTCTGGGTTTGACATAGCTTTGTATGTTAGGCAGAGATCACCTCTGAGTAGGCGATATGCGATGGAGTAAAGCTGGAGTTTTTTGAGACGGTCTGCGTAGGGCATCTGTTTGAGGCCGGTAATCCTCTTTGTGAGGTATTTCTGTGGCCTTTCCAGTTGTTGTAGATGTCTTGTGAGGTACAAACCAAAAGGTGCATTGAACTCTATAATGGGTCTAATGAGTTATGAGTAGAGGGGAACAATGACCTCTTTTTTTCTGGATGAGAAACCTTTTGTGATGAGGTGTGCCACATAGAAGGATTTCCTGATTACTGTGGATGTGATTATCAAAGGAGAGACTACTGCCCACCTGTGTCCCAAGGTCTCTTATCACACTTTCACTGTTAAGTATACTACTGCTTATGTTGTAGTTCATGGGTACAGAGTTTTTACCAAAGGGGATGACAATGCACTTTTTGGCATTGAGCTTGAGGCCATGGCTTTGACACCAGGCATCTGTCTTAGTGAGGCCCTTTTGTAGGATGTCCACATCATTAGGAGTTTTGATTATGGCTCCTAGTTTGCAGTCATCTGCGAACTTCATTAGCCAAAGACCTTCTGTGTTAGCCTGTACTTCAGAGAAGTAGATACCAAACAGGAGAGGACCCAGGACTGAACCCTGTGGTACTCCACTTGTCACTGGTCTGAAGTCGGATTTGGAGTCTGCTACTTTCACAGTGTGGGTTCTGTCAGTGAACCAGTTGGCAACCCATCTTGTGACATAGGGATTTATACCTAGTTTAGTGAGTTTATCTATAATTCCAGAGTGGGGGATGGTGTCGAAAGCCTTGGCAAGATATAGATAGGCTGTGTGAACCACCTTACCCTCATCTACGGCTTTGGTGACTGCTTCAAAGAAGTCTATCAGGTTTAGGAGACATGATCTGCCTTTTATAAACCCAAACTGGGTGGGGTCCAGAGTTTGGAGATTACTAATATCTTTGTTTATAAGTTCTATGACGATTCGTTCCATGGCCTTGCAGACCAGGCTCGTCAGGCTAATGGGGAAGTAGTTCCAGAGGTCCGTGGTGGCTCCCCCCTTGTGGAGTGGGATAACCATTGCTGTATGCCATTCAGCAGGCACACAACCTGAGGTGAGGCTATGACTGAACATGGTACTTAGGTGGGGTGCCATTTTGTTCTGTAGTTCGTGTAGAACGCAGCCTGGGATGTTGTCTGGTCCCATGCTGTGTTCTTGGCTTTGGAGAGTGTGGTTTTTACCTGTGCAGCCGTGATTACAGGAACTTTGCATTCTTCCGGTATAGAGATGGGCTCTTTAGGGGGTGAGGGGGGGGGGGGTAAAGTTAGCACTAAACCTATCTGCCAGGATGTTGGCAATATCAGTTGGGTCTGTATATTTAGTGCCATTGTGCTACCTTACAGAAGATGCCTGTTTCATCAAGTTAAATTCTTGATTAGTTTGTCATTGACAAGCCATAGTAAATCCTACTTGAACTTGTGTCTAGGATAGTTTCTATGTACCGCAAAAAAGATAGTGGGGCAGGGAATAAATTATATCAGTTTGAATAAATTATGGCATAGCTTAATGTGGTAGGTGAAGAATAAAGAGAAATATATCACCACCACATCTATTAGATGTTATTTCTTTGCCCATAGGTTAATGTATTTTGAGAGAGCAGATAATTTATGTGATTTATGAGCCCTGCAATCTTTAAAGTTCATGAGATACTTAAGTCTCCAGTGCTTCCTAGGTGAAAATTAACTATTCTTTTAAATATGCTCCTTGTGATTTTAACCTCCATCCCAAGATGAAGCTTTATGTTTATAATGGTGTATGCATTATGACAGCATTTAATAAATATGCATTCAAAAGAGACGGTGCTATCATTTGTTTTATCCAAAAGGTTATGTCATATGAGATGCATTTAATCAGAATAACAACCACTCACTTTTATCTAGAAAGATGTAAGGTCCCAAATAAAATTCTACAAACTTTTCTTGTTAACTTGTTATGTTCTTTTGAAGATAGATGACTTCTGTATCAAGCCTGGCTAACTCAAATGTGTAAAAATCTGTTAACCAGTTTACTGTGTAATTTAATTTAATCCTGACTTGTGCTCAGGACTAACTTTAACCTGTGGAACTTGTTTAACTTGCTTACTTATGTAATCTCTGTAAATAATCTGTTTGTAATATGTAATGCTGGTATTATGTAATGCTGTATCTGCGTACCCTTGGAGCTTTTCTCCCCGGGCCTCCGCTGAAAATGGACATGCATCCAGTCAGACTATCCCGGTCAACAAATGTAAAATAAAAAAATAAATAAATAGAGGAGTTATTTTTTTTTTTGAAAAAGGTGTGATATCAGGGTTAATTCTACTGAATACAGCAGAACTTGGCTATCATTAACTATATTAATTTAGTAAACTTGCATGTGAGAGTAGGGTTGTGTTTTGGTAGGTTGTATAAGAAGGACAGGACTGACAGATGTTATGTTTACTTAAAT
This sequence comes from Protopterus annectens, assembly GCF_019279795.1. Lineage (NCBI taxonomy): Eukaryota > Metazoa > Chordata > Ceratodontiformes > Protopteridae > Protopterus > Protopterus annectens. The sequence continues at coordinate 1,527,649,573 of NC_056735.1, forward strand.
CAGAAATCAGGATGTATGCGTATAAGGAATGTGCAAGAGAGATAGAGAGAAAAAAGTTGAAAGAATAATAACTATATGCAAGAAAAAAGAGGATAACACAAATCTAAATACATATTCATCGGTTACATTATTTCAAGACTAACCATTATGCATAAGCACCTAAACCGTCTTGACATGAAAGAGGATTCTACCATTTCTACCATTTACACCAAATAACCATCTACAGATTAAAGATTAAGGGACCCCCCACCTACAATTTGATTGAAAGTACAGATGCATAGTTTAAATAATAGCTCAGATGGTTAAGATTAGTATACAACTTGCAAGACAAACAAAAATATAGGTTCATAGGATGATGCTAGGCTATTGGCCTGGAGGCCCTTATAAGCCTAGCCAAGAATTTTGCCCATGTTTCCACAAAGTCATGAAGCAAGAATAAATGTATAACATACAAGAAGAAAGATAAACAGGTATGTTGAATGAATGAACGAAACAAGTTAAAAAATAAAGGAGTGACAGAACATGTTTAAGGAACACTAACAGAAATTTAACTTTGTGTTAATTTGTACATTATATGCTTGTTAAAGATGAATTAATAACACGCTATGATATTTTAAATATATATTCATTTTAATTAAGTCATGACATTATGTTTATAATACTAGTATTAGAAACCTTGCAAACAATTTAACTTTATTTTTTGTACATACAGAAAGGAATGGTATTAACTACCATGCATAACATGTTGCTAAATCAAAATGCTATTAATTTTTCAACAAATCACTAAACGATAAATGCATCCTAATATTTTATTTTCTTGGTGATACTAAATAATATTTTGAGAACACCCCTAAAGATTAATCATGAAATATAATAAAATGAACATCTTCTGTGGCCAACACTTCAATGTTTAGATTAACAATGTATAATGCAGAGGATTATGACTGGAGAATTTCCGGTCGTAACCAGTTAGTTATGTGTTTGAGACATGGAGGTAAAGAAATTCATATGAAGAGCAAAGTGAAGCAAAGCTTGTGTTGTAACTACTATATCTATGTTGAAAACACCTAAGAAGCCGGTTGTGATTGGGGAAATTCAATCATAACTCTTTGTGTGCATGGAGCTTCAGCTACCCTAATGTACTGCTACTTATAGAGGAAAGGTGTAGGAGCACACAGTGTTTCACAACTTTGAAAACTATGAAACATTTAATGCTGTCAGTGAGACAGTGACTACAACTAAAAAAAAGAGGGGTGTGTGTAGCTTCTGGCTGCTGTCTGTGTGACAGGTCTAAGTGTTGCACCTCTTTCAAAGGTATCACTTTGCATTTTTACATGCGTGGGTGCTGTCTATTCTCTAATATGACAATACAGCTTAGCAACAGTCAAATATGCTTAACAAATGCTTGTTAAGCTCCTTTCTGACATCAGAAAGATGTGTAACAAGTCTGTCATTTCCTTGATTTCTGAATGTAGTCATCATGCCCCCACACTATAATGACTTAATTGGTTGATTATGCCAATTGTTTCAATGTCTTTAGTGGGAAACTGTCTTCATATTGAAGATTCAGAAGCAATCTGGTAAATTTCTCCTGAATCTTTTAACAAGTTTATTGCTTGTTTAAAACAGAACACTGAATTTACGTGAGAAGAAGATGACGACTACAGAAAAACTGGAAAGATGGAGATTGAAAGTAAAATGGAGGAAAATCTTAGAAAGCTACAAAATAGGTGGTTATGCTTTTTAGTAGGAAAAGTATTATACAATTAAGATAAAATAAATGTTTTAGTTTTGCCTTGTGCTTCAAAATTATACAGCTGTAATTTTGAACCTGGATAATCTGTCCTATCAGAGAAATATAAAATGGTGTTATCTATCTGCATACTTGTAAATCTTGCAATAAATGCATAATTGATGAGATATACCATGTAAAAGACATAGCCCAGGGAGATTACTAGATCAATGTCTGGCTAAAATTCATCTGGTATTTGAATCATCTGGCAGTTAGTGTAACAGATTAAGGTTCTGAAGTGCTAATGATCTGTCTCCTGTAACCAAGGGTACATGGTTTGGCTTCTTTCACATCCATTTGCTTACTGTCTGACTCTGATCAAGTCACTTAACCAAACACCACTCCCAGGTCACTAGTGAAAAACAATGCTTGCGTTCAGTGGGCTTACCTGGTTATCAAATTACTTAGAAGTACAACACAAACCTTCTAGTCTTTAACTTTATAAACACCTCTAATTTGCAAATTAATACTGCGTTACTGCAAACCTCTCAACTGTACCTATTTTGGAGGTGCATATGTATGTTTAGGTTTTAATGCCACGGTGGTACAGCGGTAGTGTTGTTACCTCACAGCAAGAGGTTCTCCCGATCGATTCTTGACGTGGCTTGGGAGTGCCTTCTGTGTGGAGTCTGCATGTCCTCCCCATGGTTGGGTAGCGTTCGAAAGACATGCGTGCGTAAATGGGCATGCCTTCGTTGAAGGTTGGGCATCGAGCTGGCACCTCGGCATTTCATAAAAATCTACTGCCAATCATTAGCAGACCGGAGTTCCGCTGTGGCGACCCCTTACTGGGAAAAAGCCGAAAGACAAACAACATATGTATGTTTAGGCTTGATTTATCACTTCCTATAATATTCCTATTTTTGGAGGTATATACATATTTTCAGGTTTGAATTACCCCTTCATTGGATTTTCTGAATTTCTTCCTCTGTGACATATTACTTTGGAGCTTTTTAATACACAGGAACCCAGATTACATACTCACTGCACTGATAAAACCAATAATTTAAAGAAAGAGGACCTATGAGTTACATTTTCGCTTTCTCAGAGGCAAAAATAAATGACTCTGGGAAACAGAGTTTTGCAGTACCATTTATTTCTTTATTTACTATTTGGTAACCATGTAGATGGACGGGTCCAGAGACTCTTTTCAGCCATGAACTAGGCTTAGAGGCAATAAACAGTGCAAGCAAACTTAAACTATACACTTTAGATATGACATACTGTTAGGTTTGCATAACTACAAAACTTTAGAAAGTTCATATACAGTCATTACACATTTTTATAAAGTAGAATGTTATATAGTTCTTATACATTTCTAATAAAGTAATGTGTTTACATAAGGTCTTATCAGTTTACATAGGTTGCAATATGACCAACACCTCTATTAGATGATATTTCTTTGCCCCAGAAGTTAATGTATTTTGAGAGAACAAATAGTTTACATGATATTTGAGACCATGAATCTTTAAAGCACATGAAATACTTAAGTCTGTAGTGTGTCCCAGATCAATATTAACTATTCTTTAAATATGCTCCTTATGATTTTAACCTCCATCCCAAGATGAAGCTGTATATTTGTAATGGCGTATGCATTATGATTATGTCTGATAAATATACCTTCTAAAGAGTCAATGATTTAATTTTTTATCTAAACGTTTATGTCATATGAGATTCTTTTAATCAGAGTAACAACCGCTCACTTTAATTTAGAAGGATATGAGGATCCTGCTACAAGTATGCAAGCTTTTCTTGTTCTAGCTGAAATTGCTTTTTTAACTGTTTAAAATTGAATTTCATTAAAAAAAAAATCTCAAATTGAAATGAGTACAAAAGAGTGACTACAGACTAAGAAGAGAACACAGGAGTAAGAAGAGTTAAGTGGCAAAGGAAACCATTTGAGAGACTGTAAGCATGTTTAGAACGTTAAGCCTTTTAAAGAGTGTATCCATTATCCCTAAAGCATTTACAAGCAACTTCCCTGAAAAGGTGATCATAAGGGGACTTCTTAAACTTGGTAAGAGTATCCTGATGCCTTGTTTCAGCTGGTAGTTTATTCCTGAGAGCTAGGCCTGTTCTTGAGAAGGCTCTTTCATCAATGATTGTTTTAAATGGAGGATGGTTGAGTGATATTAAGTTCTGCTAGGAATTCCTCAAAGAGTATGACTGTTCACTGATTGGGAGTTTTCTTTTGGGGGGGGGCAACCATCATTTTAGAATTTTATATAGTAAGTTACATAGAAGAAAAGTGGAGCTTTCAGTAATGAGTTGCCAATTTAGGTTGCTTGCAAGGTTGCAGTGGTGTACTTGGGCATCAGCAAGTGAAGCAAATCCTGTAGTTTTATTCTCTGTGATTTGTAGTCTTTGAGTATTATAAGCAGAGTGTAACATAAGTACAGGAAGACAAATGTTCTAGTTTAAGGAGAAGGATATTCTTGTCCAGTTCTTTGATGGCTGTAGCAGATAGTAGATGTAATATCCTACAGCTGAGTTTTAGTTGTGAAAGGACTTTATTAACGGTATTATTTGTGTGGGTTTGTAAAATTTAATTTACAGTCAAGTGTACTACGTTACAAAAGGAATAATGCAGGTGTTATTGCCTGAGATAGCAAAGATGTGAAGTTGAAAGGCTCTGTGATGGGAGGAAAAAAGCATAATAATTTTTTTCATGGTTAATTTGGAGTTTATTTTGTTTAGGTCATTGAGAAAGATCTGAGAAGGATTACTGGAGTTCGGATTGTGGAACTATGGGACATTTGTTTGTGTGGAGTAATAAGATATCATATAGGTAATACTAATAACCACAGGAAATGCTGTAAATAATACAAATGCCAAAACTCCACAGCAGTGCAGAAAAGAAAGCCAGTAAAGGTCCATACACCTGTAGGCAAAGACAAAGCCAGGCCAAACCAATATGGTATAAAGTTTAATGCAAAATATTCACACCAAATAAGCGCTTTTGTTTCACCCACAGAAACTTCATCTGAATGTTACGTTCAGGTAAGTCATCAGTAATATCATTAATAAATAATGAAAACAGGAATGTGCCTAGAATAGAGCTTTGGGACATATCTGCTTTTATTGTTCCATCAGTGCACAGCTTGTTATTAGGTTAAATTTTAAAGGTCCTGCCATCATGGTAGCAGTGGAACCAGGCAATTGCATTTTGTCCCAAACTGAAATTTTTGTAACTTATCCAGCAGAATTTTGTGGTCAACAGTTTCAAAGGCACAGGTCACACCCACAAAAATACCAGCTGTAAGGAGTCCATCCTTTAGGTACCATAGATAGTGCAAATACTGAGAGTATAGCACTCTCAGCATATGGCTCATTAAGTCTACAGATTTCCACTGTGTCTTTGATAATATGTGTGATTTTTGTCATGCCTGTGTTTTTAAACTTGTGTTTCTGAGTAGTATCCCACAATTCTACTGGAATTAGCTAGACTTAAGTACTATTTAGTATTCAAATTTTATGTTAATTAGGTATCCAGATTTTTTTTACCTGAATGGCCTTAGCAATTGCTGGGACCAATATGGATCATTTTGTGGGGCCTCAGTTGATCTGCCACACACCTTTCTCTCTAATTCTCCCTCCATGCTGGCTTCCCAGATTTAAGATTATTTCAGATTAGGCATCAGCAAAATATAATATTACAGTGCATTAAAACTAAAATAATAGTTTTACTTATTAGCTTATATTTTGTCAGAACACATGTTAAAACTGAAATAAACTGTTGGACTCCTGGATTACCCCCCCCCCCCCCCAGATTCAACCTCTTTGTAGTTCCTCTGTCAGGGTCAGCTTAACTTGTTCAAGTAGAGTATATGGGACCTGTTTGATCGGCCACTGAGGCCCTGTGTCTGCATGGTGCTTCATCAGGTGAGTGCATCCTGGTTTACCAGTAAACATTTTCCCAAACTTCTATAGTATTGCCTGAATCTCCTGAACCTGCATAGAAGAAAACTGTATACTTTCCCTGTGTTTCTCCCCTTCAGCACTTTTTTCTTCCTCTCTCTTTTCTGACTCCCTCATTTCCTTTCTTCAATGCAATTGACTCATTCCTTATCTTCCTTCACATCCCATGCCCAACAATAGTACATACTGCAAATGCTTTGTTCTTTGTATATTATTTTCTCTGTAGTAACACAAACTCTACAATGTTACAACAATGGACAGATTCTCTTCTTACTAATTTTACTGACTGAATTTTTGTATCACATCTGCTTCTGATTGTGTTCATTTATGCTACATGTTATCATGGGATTTATGTCATCAGATCAACTTCCTAAATGTTGAGTTCCATAGCATTGACCTCTTGAATGTCGAGTGCCATAGCACGGACAGTCAGAAGATCGAACTCTAAAATAAAATACAAAAACAAAGCCACTTGTTTTTGCATTGGGGAGGAGTTGGGGGGGTGTTGGGGGCAAGCCCACCTGCACCACCCATGTAAGTACTGTGCCCCCCACACCCTCTGCTAATTATATATATCAGCTCCAAGATTGCAGTACAGTGGGGAAAGGGCCAATTCCCCAATCCCTGCTATACCGTCATCACACAGTAAGTGGATTGATACAGACCTTTTTCCAGCCATATGACAAGTTACAAGGCCAACAGTAAGGATTACATAGTAGGACAATCATGTTTTGGGAGATGTTTGGAAATCAGAAGGATTTTGACTTAAGGAAACCCCACATGAATGTAGGAAGAACATGCAAAACCAACACAGTTCATTTAACGTTTGATTATATACTCTTCTCTAAAAACTCCTCATGCCAGTCCAACTATTTTCTAACTAAATTTCTGCTTACCCCTTCTTTTCTACATACCTATGACACTGAAACCCTTCAGTTCATTTATGAGTCAAACTGTTTATATTACTGTTTTCCCACTTTTGCACAAGTGAATCATTTTCTATCCAACTTTGCCTCCTGTCACTCAGCACACAAACACGCACCCATCTCAGGTTTCATTTCTCTTGGATTATTTTGCTCCTATCTCTGCTATACTGTTGGAATCAGTCATGTTGTAGTGTACTGGCTCTCCAGCAGTTTCATGCAGGAGAGGGCGTGGCCAGGGTGATTGACTAGCCTAATGCGTGTGAAATGGATTGGCATGCCATGCATATTAGCCCATGACATCATGCATATAATGAATGCAGATAAGCAGCTCTGAGTAGTGTACGTTCCTGTGACAACAGTTGTTTTTGATGTTGTGTTGTATAAGCACTTTGTTTTTCTCTTGTCTATTTCAGGGTAACCTGTCATTTAGCACCTGTACCTTCAGACCGTCCATTTCAGATTAGTGCATTATCTCAACCTCTTTGAGCAAGAAATTGGACAAAGCCTTAAATAAAAGAAGGACAATGGCCCCAAAATAGGGATCATTTTTAAATATTGCTCTAGAAAGTCGATAGAATAACAGGTTTTAAATTATTTTTCTGAAGGGTATAAAGTCTGAAACTCAAATGTATGTCATTATTTTCTAACTTTAACCTTTACTGGTTTTCCACAAACCCCAGTAGACGTAAATAAAATTAATGAATGTATTGCTAAATTTGAAGCTAGTCCTAACCTTTACCCTATGTATGCATGCAGTTTTGGTTTCCTTCCCTTGTAGTTGGATTGTTAATGTTTTCAAGCTAGACATTAAACTACTCTATTAATCTTAAGTATTCTTTTTTTATTTTAACATGTTTATTGTGCATATTTTTCCAGTTTGTATTTCCATTTGAATTAAATGTTGCACTACATATTTTCAAGAGAAGTTTGTGTACACCTGAAGGATAACTGAACTGAAATGATAGCGTTAAGAGCAGAATGTGGAGCTCTGAAATTCAAGCTCATTTGCTGGTGTTATGAGTTTGGGGCTGAGAATGCTTTGGTGCTTTTTTAGTGGAGTATATTAATTTTGTTACAGTTGCTTTAAATTTGTTGTATAATTCATGGAATCATAATTCCGCATGCATGATGATGGATGAAGAATGAATATTCATGCGGGGGAGAACCACATCATAATGAATATTCATTAGTATATATTGACATCAACTGGCTGGGGCAAGGTTTGGGCGAGGTTTGCTACTGCCTACCTAATGAGCCAGTACACTACAACATTGCTGTTGAATCGGTAACATTCTGTCACTGTTCTTTGTAATCAAAATTTACCTCTCATCACAGAATCTGGTACTTATGTATTATCACAACCACATTTTTAAACAGGAGTAATTCTCAGTGTTCTCGGGAAACAAAGTTATGTTGGAGTGAAAAGGGGTGTTTAAAGTGCTAACAACTGTTGTATGACATAAATTAGACAGCAGGAGTAATGGGCCAAAATCCTGTTCCTGTTTAGCAGGCATTACAATTAAATAATTCTGAGCCACAAGATGCTGGTTTTACATACTTGTGTCTGCTTTGTCTCAGCATGTTATACGAGTGTTCCACCTAAAGTCACTGTACATAACTCATAAAAAAAGTAAAAGACATTGAAAAAAATAGTGTGAAATTTGTTAGGACAGCTTATAATATGGAAAAATAAGAGTTTATTTTATTGCAATGTCATACCAGGACGGAAACCATACTTGGAAAAATTAAAACTATTTGCTGAAACGCGCACAAGGAAAACGGTACATCTGACCACTGCTCTTGCTGATTAATAAACAGTAAGCAACACACAGCAGAAATATTACTGATAAGAAAGTAAGTTTATTTATATCAATGCTATGTGGCAGTTAGTGTAGAGGGTTAAGACTTCAAAGTTGTACTGAACCTCTTCCTGTAATGAAAAGTTAGACGATTGGATTTCTTCCACCACTGTTTGTCTGAAATGTGACTGAGCAAGTTACTTCATCGGGCCATGCTCCCGGGATTAGTCTGCAGCCCATGACAACAAAACATTTTGTAAGTGGCCATTCAAAAAACTGTTAAGCAGAAAACACTGCATACACATATTTGGTGTCATGTGTGTGAAGGGCTCGGAAAATGTCTAGTCTTTGTCGTAAGAATATGGTTGCGATAATACGTAAGTACCCAGAATTTTTTTGAAACCAAACCATGACTTATTCCTCCCTTTATGGGAATGGTAGGGTACATTCTGTAAGCTATTTAATTTGGCAATAGTACTAAAATACTGAAATGTAATTAATCAGGAACTGGGAAAGGCTATAGAAAAAAAGAGGTCACTTTGTACAGAATCTGTGGCTGTTATTGCTGCTACCAAACATATTTTCTGAAATTGGTGGCATAGACTAAGAAATGGCCTGATGAGAATCATTTGATGTTTACAATTGCTGCCTCAATTTCAGTACCCAAAATTCTGCGTAAGATGTCTCAGCGAAAAGATTTGCTGCAAGTAAAACATTTCATTAAGAGCTGTGAACTTAGTTGTTAAATGCAGGCTTTGTAAAACTAGGTCATTTTCTAGCAAAACAAGTCTAATGTCATCCCCATATCTCATGCTGCTTTACTAGCTGAGAATGGAGTTTATCCACCAGTAGATTGTGCACTCTTTAAGGATCTGAATAAAGTTGTTGTTGATTCATGACTGTGCTAATACTTGAGTAGCTGTGAGCTGTAAGACACATTCTGTGTTCTGACATAGAAAAGGGTAAGTGGAAAGGACCACAAGTTGTAAACTGGCGGTAGTGGAAGTAATATAATGATCGTAATAAAAAAATTGTAACAGTTGTGTTTGCTAGATATAAAGATAGATTTTAGCAGAAATATCTTGGTCTTACAGCTAGAGCTGCCAATTTTTGATTACATTCAAGTGTACAAGTAGAATGCCATGTATCTCAGACCCAGTGTGTGGGCTGGCTCGGGACATATCCTTGGCATAACGCAATATCCACAGTGGAGGACACTGAGTATAGAACACTCCTTCCTAGCAGTGCTTGACCTGTATTTGGCTGTACAGTAAGAGTAGAATGGCTTGATGTGACTTTGTAACATATGTAACAGAATCTGCAAGTGTAAATGAATCTAATTCATCAGAGAAACACCTCTTAGGACTTTAGTGAAGGGAACTACATTTTTCTAGACTAGGATGCACGGCCCATAATGCAGTGGGGGTTTGCCACAGCTATATCCAGCACCTAGATGCTTATGACCAACAGGAGATGCAGACTGATATAATGCTATTATTTTGAATAACTGGAGTGAATAATGAGTAATTATATTTCAGCAGATTGAGTACTGAAGCTAAAACTGCAAAAGAGAAGGCATGTATTTTCTTGGCATAAGGTGATAATTGATATATGTTTATAAAGAAGAAAAATAAAATAAAACTCTGAAGTGTTTCTAACAGCTGATATTTAAAATGTAGACATGATTATGACCCTGTTGTAGAGAAAAAGGAGGCTACAGTTAACATGAAACAATGTTTGAGTCCTGCAAAGGATGCTCTGTTGTAGCTATTTTTCACTAATAAAGGTAACTTGGGTTGCAACTTAAATACAGAATGACAAGAACTGTTCTGATTACGAAATAACTTTGGAAATAATTTTGGTACAGAAGGAAAGTACATTACATTAGGGCAGTTTAAATGAAAACTTAGAGCAAAATTCTGAAAATCTTGAAAAGCCATCATAAACTGTAATTATAAGCATTCCTATCTCAAAAGTGAAGGCTCCAGGAAAAGCAATTGATAGACTGGAGAAGGCAATAAATGCAGACATTGTTTTGATGGAAAAATGTATTTCCAGATTATTGCATAACTCTAGCAGATATTTATATTATTAATGTGGACACAGTGCAAAGGACAACCGTGCAAAAAGTATGATTTTAAACAAAAATGGAATACTACAGGAACCTGTGAATATAACTTTTATCTAAAGCAGATAACACATTTCAGCCATAACTTAGGTCACTGTCATCAAGCATGAATTACAGCATAGTGTTCATGAATGGCTATACAACTTAGACAACAGGAGAGATGATTAAACATTATATACCTCTCCAGGGTACAAGGATTATATTTATTTGTTGCTTAAAACAAAATATTAAAAGCACATGCTACCAAACACCACCTGTATTTTCATACTGGAGCTGTTAGAGAATAATTCTAAGGAAGGTGATAAAATACTTTTTGGATATTGTGGCCTCATGAGACCATTTTACCTTTTATACTGCTAGCTGATATTTGGGTGCATGTGGTCATTTAGTTCTATCTAAATTATTAGTGTTCCTAGCTTTGCTAATAAGAACAGGGTGGTAATTCTACAAAACTGGTGCTAGGGCAACATCCTATATTTAGAAAGCAATAAATACCATTCCAGTGGCAAGAGATCATCTATTAAAACAATAACCTGAAAAAGGTTGTCCTCAACAAAAATGTGAGAACCACAATTACACATAAAATTTAATTTGAAGGTGGCGTATGGATTTCATTTTCTGGTAATATAAAGTATATGAAGTCAAATCACAAAGACAAACATATCGAAAAAAGTAAGTAACCAAAACTGAAACAAAACAGTTTCAATTGAGGATAATAACTATTTTATATAAATATTTATCTGTATATATCTATTTATCTATCTATCAATGGGTTCCCTGCCGAAGGTTGAGTGTGTGTTTGGTTGACAGCTGTTTAGCTGACTGCATATGATCGACTAAGCAGCTAGTAAACAGGTGTACAAGACTGCAAAAATCTCTGGGTTGGGGAATAAGCCCTTGCCCAGTGTTTATGCAATCTTGGAATAAGTACATATACTTAGCAGAGTTAGTGGGGTGAAGGCAAAAAAAATATCTTTTATTTGCTGTTTTTATTGCTAAACTATGCACTCCCTGAGGGTGTTTCACAGCACATACATACTGGAGTGTCTGCTTTGGTGCTTTTGATGTTCAGATGTTGATGTTTTGCCAGTTGATGTTAGGTGTATTTGATCTTTCCTACCTACTACACACACACACACACACACACACACACACACACACATATATATATATATATATATATATGTGTGTGTGTGTGTGTGTGTGTGTGTGTGTGTGTGTATATGTGTGTGTATATATATATATATATATATATATATATATATATATATATATATATATATATATATATATATATATATATATTTGGTTAACTGGGTTAGTCTTACTAGGCAGAGGTTGATATCCAGGGGAAACCTTAAGTAGCATTTATATTAGCTGGGATAAATTTGGCTAGGGTACTGGAAAAATTCCCCTGCCTCTTTTTGATAAGTGCCATGAGATCCTTTACATCTGACACTACAATGGACTAAGGCTCTGAGCTGTTAACAGGCTGCTTCTTGTAGTGAAGGGTCCAGAGTTTAATTCTTTCCATATCCATTTGCTTATTTTGTGACTCTGCATGGTTAACAAATGTATAGAAATTAAAAAAAAAAAGAAAAATATATCCATCTGGAAGGAGACAAAGAAAACAGAAACATTGTATACACAGGAGATACTGGCCGAAGTATACCCTTACCCTAACCTTTATGGCAGTCTTCTGAAGGATGCGTATATCCTATCCTGTCTAGTCCAAGGCTGTCTTAGCAGCACTGATGTAGTGTACCTATGAACCTCTGTCATTGAGGAACATCATCTGTAGCTAAAATGAATATGCAGTCATCATGTAACAGGAGGATGACACACACAAACTCACATAAATAAGTGAAATACAGGGAATGTGTGCCTCCAGTTTATAATATGTAAAGAGGTACCCAGCATGCAAGACTAGGCAAAGGTTCTCAGAGGACATGTGCAGGATGTGTGTAAGGATGATGAAGTAGTCATAGTACAGTTCAATGAATGGTAGTGCTGTACAAGCAAGCTAAGTAACAAAATGAATGGTGAAACAGTGAATCTGTAACACAGCTACTCCACACAAACTGGCGAGTACAGTCCTAAGAAGCATGTTTGGTACAGGACATGACCACAGCATCCATATATTTGGTAGAGGTAACAGTTAAGTCCAGAGTTTGATGTGGACTTTAGGTGTTGTTATGTGCAAACAGTACATCTGACTATTCACTAAATATATACATGTACAACGCAGACAATGAGTGGCCATGCACAGTGCATGTTGCAGAATCATGGCAGTAGTATATAGGAGCAGCATGCAAGGCTAACATATGTAATAATTCTGTGGCACAGAGTAATGGAGCCCTGACTGTGACCCAAGCATACCGAATTCAGTTAGAGGACCTGGACCCTAAGTAGTTGGCTAGTGGGGTAGGGAAAGTGTGACACTTTACTGGCTCACCTATCTCAGGGAAAGAGGGATCCTGTACTTAGGATACAGCCCACAGTGGAAACCAGGGATTGTAGCCCTGAAGAAAAAACGTTCAAGAGCACACCAGTAAATCAGCTATTGGCAATGTTCCTTAAAGGTACTACAGCACATTGGATACAGGGGTGGAATTGTGGATAGGGTATAAACAAAAAAATAAATACAATTCCCTCTGCTAGCAGTATGACATCATACTGGGTTGCTCTGATCTTCTCCAAAATCTTCCACTAGAAGTTCCGTGCTGTGCAGGATCCCAGTCTGGGGTGGGGCTATCCAAACAAGTGCCAAAGATATTGTCTGTGGAACACTGAAAAACTGAGAGGGAGACCTGACGTATGGAAGACAGCAGACAGTGGGGATGGGGTGGTTGTAATAAAAAACAGAGAAAATATGTAGGAACTTTATGAACTGGTGTGTGATAACCTGGCTGCATACATATGAACTAACAATATGTTGCAGTGTGCTTATGTCGGATATCACATGACAGGTATGGTCCACTTGTGATGCCAGTATATGGCACGGAGACATATAAAACACCACTCTAGCATACATGAACACAATGACCGATGGGGAGTCATAGCTATCTGCTGCCTAGTACAAATCACATACATGCCAGGCAAACAATGATTGTACGATTCTATGGGAATGATCCTGCCAAGGGCAAAGAAATGAAATTTGGTGCATAGCTGTGGAGATATATTTCAGCCACTGTATTATCCACAAAGAGCAACTCTGGTAACATTGATTACAATTATAAAAAGACAAATACAGGCTTTTAAAAAAAAATAAAAAAAAACATGCATTGGTATCTGTGGCACCTCAGCAGAGCCTATGATGGTGAATAAATGCACCAGTGAATACTTTTTTATTTCTTGAAGATAGTGTTTATTTTATACTTATATATGTATCTACCTATATATATTCTTCTGCAGTCATTTGTTATTATTTTGCTCACATTTATAGCCTTTGGATAATGAGTTTACAAATGCATGCAGCAAAGTTTGTTGAGGTACTGCTGAATGCACATAAGTGTTCCTATTCATTCTCCAAGTCACAGCCATCAGTTCCTTCAGGAACATAGATGTGTTTATCATTGTGAGACCTAGTCGTAGCTGCATATGGCATACCTATAAAGATGAAGAAATGGTCCACCATTCAGAACAATGATGCCCCATTATGTAAAATATATGCTATGTTATTCTAATGAAACTCTGGTAATCCAGCAATGGTATAATAGATGGTCAGTAAACTGTGTCATTATGATTTACAATTTGATGTGATAATAAAAATAAATCCATATTGTACATTTGTAGGATACGGATGTGAGGTTCAACAATCTGTGTGCAAAACAATGTGACACTGATATAAGTATGGTAACAGCCTGCTGTGTAGAATTATGAGCAAGTATTGTGACAATAAATATATTCACATGTACATATACATGATAACATATGCCATTAAAGAAGAAGTGTGACATGATATAGCTATCGTGGGTGACACACATCCCAGATTTGTACAGGTATCAGGAGCAAAAATATGGTATCCAATGCAGATCTTTTTGGATTTGTAACCTAAGGAATTTAAGTACACATAGAGCTAGAAAGGTATCTTCTTATGTTACTCACACTCTGTGTTTTGCACATGTCTTTGGAGAGTTGACTGTGCAACATACAATATAGCAATGCAGCATGCATCTGTCATCTGGAAATTCCAAGGTGTCTTGATTGATCAGGCCAACCATTACCATAATGAAGTAGGTAGCATAAATGAAATAGCGTAACATGATTTTCATAACATAATTGCTGCATAATGAACACTTAGATATATTAGTTAGTAGGTAGACCCTGACACATCTCTTCACTACCATAGCGCTTCTGACACCATAATATGCCCCCACATACACTACCATATAAACCATTACTGATCTAACTTTCAAACATGAGGATGAAAACAGTGCTGTTTCCAGTGTTATATGATCTGCTGTAGGTCACTTTCATGCTTGAGTTAATAAAACATATAACTTCTTACTCCTGGATGCATCAGACATGTATAGCACCCAAGAACTTCATCCACTTGGCATTAATAAGCAGAGTAAGCTTTGGTGTAACCACCAATGGTCCTATTTTAAACCCAATAAGACATTTAAAGGAATTAGCATTTATAAGATTGATTACAGTAAAAATTGATTACTTCACGGGTGAATGAAATACTGAATTTTAAGCATTATTAGAGAAGGCTAAGTGGAATACACTGTATGATTAAATAGGTTCTGGCATACTATATGATTATGGAATTGTGTAAAGTACAGTTAATCTGGGATAATGTAGCTTTTCCTATGGCAGAAAAATCTAGCAGAACTATTAATTGGCATTCGGCAAAGCTGCAGCAACCTCTTCCACTGTTTAAAGCACATAATGTTCTCTTTTGATCCATTTATTTTAAATCTTGATGATGTATATACATTGAGTCCAACTGGAAACCTTCTTGGAGCACAACTGGTATAACCTCAGGGGAAATCTTAATATGGTATTCTCCCTGCAGGCATCCTGGACAAGAAAACAAGTTGGAATACCTCAGAAAAATATCAACAACTGGAAGTAAACATTCAGCTCTTTGAAAATTATACTTCTTACCATTCAGTGAAGCACTTAGAATTATTGTTGTTACAGCTGCTAGCACTATCAGTACTCTTTACTGCAAGTAAAGCATTTTGCTGAACTTCATTAAAATTTGAGCTATTGCAAGGTGCAATACAATGCAGGACTGTTTGGAATCTTTGATTCATTGTATTTTCAGTGCCATCATATTTGGTGCTCTTATCACTAGCTTTACTTCTGGTGATGACTGTACTAATAAGT
Organism: Protopterus annectens; assembly: GCF_019279795.1. NCBI lineage: Eukaryota > Metazoa > Chordata > Ceratodontiformes > Protopteridae > Protopterus > Protopterus annectens. The sequence goes on from NC_056735.1 coordinate 1,527,665,476, forward strand.
AACTAACTCACTGACTACAATGAATGAATCACCTTAATTATACTATGCAACTCACAAGTATTATGATGCAGTATGTCTGACTTCCCTAAGAACTTTCCCAAAGAAACTGTTTGGAACAGTAATCTGTATTTTTTGCACGTATATTCACAGTCAAGACAACTCTGTCATACAGACTTTAAATTGTACCGTGAATGTGTTTAAAAGAGATGCTTGTATACACTGTTACAGTCAATGTTTTAAAACATAGATCCAATCAATATACTGCATTCTGCACTAGTATCAGGCTGAAATGTAACCATCTTACCTTTAGTCATCAGCTGCTTTGACCATAAATCATTAGTACTGGTGCGTACAGTTTATCATTATAGTCACAATATGCAATTTAACACTGCCCACAAACAGTTTAGTTTTAACTTGTACTTTTGCATCTGATACATGCATATATTATTGTATTACTTAATTTTGACTTTTATACATTTTGAAAAATGGTTATGACTCCCGTATAATTTACAGACTTAGTTATATTTTCTTACTACTTGCTTTCTCATACAGGCAGCCTCATTGCTTACAGTGGGTGTGGTCCTTGCTTACTTATTAATAGACACCATTTTGAAATCCATGTGATCATTGGTGCTTTCATCTGAATTTTTATCATTTTAAAAGTTCTGGGGCTTTGTTTTGCTGTCATTTTTATTTACAGCCATTGTTTTGTATACTTCCAGTTCCTCAGTCATAATGTTAAGCTATATAATTAAAAATTGTAATAGGCTTTCTCTTGATTATTTCTGATTTAATGCTTTAAAGGGAGGTATAAGAAAGGTGCTGAAGGGTGTTAGAGAGATGTGTCCCAGATGAAGGAGAGCAGGGACAAAGCTAGGAGGCAGAGAGGAAGTCATTCAGTAATGGTTTGAAAAGTTGAAGGTGTTTGATAGACCTATTAATATATGAATTTTATTCCAAGTTCTACTATTGGAATAGAGACTGACCCCCAGTAGGCCTTTGTGGTTTGTAGATGGTAAGCAGTTGTTTATTATTTGACCCAACAGGACAATTTGGAAGATAGTATTGGAGTAGCAGTCTAATTGCTGGGAAGGTGGATGGGGTATGGATGATTTTATGGGTTAAGGTGAGCTGAGTATAAGATAGGTGGTGAGGAAGCTTGAGCCAGTTAAGTGTTTCTATTGCTAAACAGTAGTGTGTCTGGTTAGGTTTGTTGCACAATGCAGGCATTCTACAAGACAGCCCATTATTCTGAGGTTCTTGGAACCAGTGCCTGCACCCACATTGACATCAAGGCCTCACCTGCTCCACATGACATCTGGTATATCATCCAGAAGGGCTTCTACTCAATTAACTGCCAGGTGTTGTTCACTGTACAGGGTATAATATACAATGTGTCTGCACCATGCAAGCAGTTCCCTTCATTTCCACATCTAGCACATGTGCCCTGTGTCAGCATTTTGTGGGGGGATTACTTTTCTCAGTGTCCAGTAGTTGGTAGGTGCAGACATTGACACCCATAGAATCCTGGAGATGTTATTCCTTTGGACATAGCAGAAGGTCACTTATAATGCTGTTCACTTTTGTGCATTGCCGGAGATGTAGGATATGACTTGGAACCTTGGATGAAGCGTACTACCCATAGCTTCTACACAATAATGAAGATGGCGTATAACCCTGGACTGTCACAGACATTGAACAGTATCAGACATGTGTTTGATCTTATGAAGGCTCAGCTGCACTATTTTGGATACATCTAGTGGCATACTGTAGTATGCACTGAGACCTGCAGTAAAATATTTGTTGTCTGTGACATGCAGTATTGTATCAGAGAAACTGTGATGCATCTGTACAACTCTCCTATTATGCCCAGTCACAGGAATGATGACCTACACCGCTCCCTGCTAGACTTGGTCCTGGAAGGCCTTGTCTGCTTTACCCTTCTCAAGAATTCATATGCTGTATATGTACAGGGCTTATAATAGGAACTTTGCCCCTGGTGATATTCTATTCATCCCATGAAAAGACATGCACTCCTATGGGTTATACATATGGATCAGAGTGTGTGTATGTGCATGAGTCTTCTTGCCAGTCAGCAACATCTCAGGACAATCCCCTGTCCCCATCAGGTTGCCACAGACCTGTCTGCTTATATGCTGCCACCATTGAAATCCCATGCAGTTTTGTTGGCAACAGAGGGTATATTATGACTGTCTGCCATCTATGAACACTGTACTGCAGCACATGCTGTGACTTATATAAAAGAGGCCTCATACCCCACGTAGCACATCTTGTGCTCTAAATGCATATTATACACTGTTCCCTCACAACAGGACTATAAACTACCCTGCCTTTGTTTTCTATTTCTTGTCAGGGTAAACCCCACAGCATGACATACACCTGTCATGCCTTGTGCTATGTTACTAGCACTCCTCTGCTCACTGTTTGTTTCTATTACTTTCCTGCATCTTTGTGTGCACCCCGCAGTCCCGAGGACTATTACCAGTTGCCTTGTTTGATGTCAGTATGGCTATATGGCAGTACACATTTTCATCCACTATATTCTAATTGCTAAGCTTCATGCTGTAATGTGGTAACCTGCAATATCATGATAGCTCTTTCTATTGTAACGGCCCTTATAAAACAATAATTATATTAATGAGGTGCATTAGCATGATTATCTCTGAATTGTTGCTATAACATCATGCATTCCTGCCCTGCCCATGCAGGGAAGTCATGAGTACAGTGTGGGCTTGCACAGATATTGCGACATTCATACTGCTGACTGTCCACACTAGTGTTACTTCCTGTCATGCAACATTGCTACCAGATGATGTATGTCATGTGGTGATCACACATATAGCCATTTAGACAGGGTTACCTATTTTTCTCTGCTATGACCTGTAGATTGGACATGGCCTCTTCAGGTGCTAGTTATTGGAGGGCTTCCACCCAGTACTGTTAAGAGATGAAGAACTTTCTTCATTTGTGCTTGCTGTGGCAGTATAATTACACTTGTATAAAAATGTATACCTGGCACAGGCTTGCCAAGGCACTTAGAGATGATACTGGCATCACCAGCTCTGATGAGCAGTGCCAACACAGCTACAGTAACCTGTGGAGGTGCCACTCTAACCTGCTGAAAAAGTGTGAAACAGATAATAGAGCTAGGGATCCAGTGTACTGTTGTAAGCTCTGCTGTCTAATGTCTGGGATTCATGCCATTCAATAGAACATCCTGAATGTTGAGTGTCATAACATTGACATCCAAAACATTTAATCAAAAAGCACAAAACTGCAAAAACATTTTTTCCAGGATGGCAAGCCCCTGTGCACCTCCCACATCCCTATATATATATCTATACTAATGCTGAGATCACACCGTAGCAGAGAAAGGGCCAATTCCCCAATCCCCACTGTACTGCAGTCGCTCACGGCAAGTATTCCTTTCCTCCTATATATCTACATTTCTTCTAAAGTTGACTTTTAGGTTTTGACCTTTCTGCTCTCAACATTTATGTCAGTTGAGCAATTTTTATGTACCCTAATATCTGCAATTGTACTTGTTAATGACATTTCCTTCTGTAGTCAGGGAGAGTTTGATCATTGTCTTGTTCTTTTTTTACAGTGGCAGGGAAGATTATGATTCATTTTAAAGCCTGCCTAAGGAGATGTGGCAGACTTTCCATGCAACAGAATAAGTACAGTAAGTAGATTACTGCAATGTCTGGTTGTCCTGCACATGTGTATTAATCAGTGGTTATTTCTATCTTTATTCCTTTGGCTGTGTGTCTGTTTGTGCGATCTCGGAGGTAGAATATTAAAGTAGGGGGGGGTGCAGCCACCCACATGGGGGTTGTAGGGGGGCTTCCCCCCTGCTCATACATAGTGTAGAATGGCTTGTTTGGATGTGGTGGGTAGCAGTGTGTGTGTGTGTGTGCATGTGTGTTCGTGTTACTTTCGCGGGTTTGACTGCCGCGAGTTTGAGTGTTCGGTAATGTGGGGTTTGGGAGTCTGGGCCCGGTACTGTGGGTGTCAGAATTGTGTGCGGTTGGGATTCCGTAGGTATCCCGTATACAGTGGTTGAAGTCTTCATATATGAGTATAACATGGACCATAGCAATCACACATTCTGCCACAACCAAACTATATGAACAAAGAATATGGAACGTATATACCTATACACTATTACAAATATGTGCTATGGACATGAGCCAAAGAAGGTCAATCACCAACACAACTCCAATGACTGCAAATACCTATGACAGAAATACACAGACAACTTTCATGTAGCAACACTTTATTACATTCTGATGTATTGCCGAAAGGATTCAAGGACTAACATCACCTGCATGCTATACAGGAACCATTTAACAGTGCCTTAATGAATCAGCCTGAAATTACCATAGTATTAATCCACTAAAGGACAGGAGTTCAAATAGGGAAGGAACCCTCACAGACATATTGAATATGTATAAAAGCAGTTCTTACACACCTGCATCTGCTATGTACACCCACCATCTCCCCCACACCCAAACCAATTACAATACATGCTGTAATAACATTACAAATCATTCACTCACTGTACGACATCTGCTGAAGCCTTAACATACCTTGTCAGAGACACACTAACATGGCCTTATGTGAAATAGTGGCTGTTATACAACGGAACAGCTGCTGATGTTACAGGGTTTGTTTGCACTAATCCCATTTCAGAGGGTTGTATGTACACCAGGAAGTGTTACCAATTACTGATTATCAGCATAGTATGATACACATTTACACCAAACCAAAGATGTCTGGTGAGCACACTGTAAACCACCTAACATTATATTCAAAGCCATACAGCCTTGAGCTGCTCAAACATCCTTGCCAGACTGAAACACCTGCAGAAGTATCAGGTACAAACAAACCCTGCATAAGTAGCAATGTTCTGAAATATAACAGCTGTACTCACATGTAGAACAACATCTTCTAGGCATTACACACAATCCATGGGAGTCATGAAGCTAATATATCTCTGTGTGTCTCCATAAAGCTGTTGCAATACATCACAAACAACACATCCAGGCCATCTTCCTTGCAAGTAAGGCAAAGGGACAATGCCCAAGTGGAGTACTCAGTTATACACCACTGTTGCCATGGTATTGGCTAATGGAGTAGCTGCACAGCTGATGTGCATGTAATTAACTACTTTGGAACACCAATTGGTGGTCAGGATAGCACATTTTACTGATATCTAACTATAAAAGGATGGCTTGTTACACATTCAAACCATCTGTATATACCAGCAGAACATTACAAAGAAGATTGAAACACAAACTGAAAAAGATTGAAATAACAGTCAACAACACCTCGAGTTACTAATAAGGTATGTAGAGCACTCATTATGTCTGTGTATGTAGTATCTGTTCTGTAATAATTAAAGTGTATACAATGCATATAGTGGAAACAGTTATCTTGTAGTGATGTATTGTTGAGCATAGTAATGCTTGTAGTATTTATGTGTGTACTGCTGTAGGTCACAAGGCAAACACCTCATACACCACAAGGGATGCTATATAAGGGCTTTGAACCCAACAATTCCTCTCCAGCCACTGTCAGTGGCAGGGTTGGTCCAACAAGTATGTGCTCTATAATAGGGGATAGTATATGTTGATATATAGTAACAGTAGGCATATGTATGGGTGTATTACTGAGAATAACATGTTGAAGGTGGGCCTACTGTGCAATTATGATTTGCATTGTGGGATATTGTGCCAATAACTGTGCAATGTACAGTATTGTAGCCAGATATGCATTACATTTTACATAGCATTACTGTTATGTTAGGCAAACATTAGTTATGTCTATTGGCATTTACAATACACAATAACAGGATACATATGACTTTTAGTCATCCAACAGTTTATCAGCGTGATAGCAAAATAAAATGGAAGAGCTAGTTAACTATCCATGCACATAAGACATGTAATAGGTTCATAGGTAGGTACTAGGCTGTCTGCCCAAGGGCATTTATAAGCCTAGCTAGAGTGTGTTGGCTTCTGCCACCCCCTTAGGTTAGTTCTCTGTGCCTCTGAACAGCAGAGCCATTAGTTCTCTGTGCCTCTGTCCAGCACAGCCACTGCAGTGATCCCTGGGGTACATGTCTGTCTCCCATCCACCCGTCAAGGTTTCTCTTGAAGAGTGCTAGTGAGGGGCCCTGCCTGATGTACATTGGAATCATGTTCCAAAGCATGGGGAGTCTCTGGGTCAGGAATCTATCCCTCCAGCATGTCCTAGTTATCATTGTGGTTAGGTGTATATCCCTAGAGCATGTGGCTCTCAGGGGTGTTTAGGTGGAGCATATCCATCAATACTGGGTTGGACATGGGCCTTGTATGTCAATCAGAGATCACTTCTGAGTACACGGTATGCAACCGAGTACAGCTGGAGTTTCTTTGGTTGGGCTGCATAGGTCATCTGCTTGAGGTCAGTAATCCTCTTGATGTGGTACTTTTGTGGTCTTTCAAGCTGTTGCAGTTGTCTTGTAAGGTGCATCCCAAATGGGGTGTTGTATTCTTTAAAGGGTCTAATAAGTGATGAGTAGAGAGGCACAATGACCTCCTTTGTTCTGGATGGAACCTATTTGAGATTAGGGTGGCCACATAGAAGGATATTCTAACCCCCTTGACAATATGGTTATCAAAGGAGAGATTGCTATCTACTTGGGTTCCCAGATCCCTTATTACTTTTTCTGTATGTAGGGGACTACCACCTTCGTGGTAGTCTGCGGGTAATTAGTTTTTTTCAAAAGGGGATTACTATGCACTTTTTGGCATTCAGCTTGAGGCCATGATATTGACACCAGGTATCTATCTCAGTGAGACCCTTCTCAAGGGTGTCTGTATCAGCTGGGGAATCAATTATGGCCCCTAGTTTGCAGTCGTCTGCAAACCTTTTCAGCCAAAGTCCTCCTGTGCTTACCTGCACCTCAGAGAAGTATATACCGAACATGAGGGGTCCTCGGACTGAGTTCTGGGGCACGCCACTTGTAACTGGTTTAAAGTAGGACCTAGGGTCTGCAACTCTCACTGTGTGGGTTCTGTCCATGAGCCAATTTGCAAACCATCTCGTGACATAGGGGTTAATGTTCAGGTTGATGGGTATGTCTATAATACTAGAATGGGGAATGGTGTTGAAAGCCTTTGCGAGGTCAAGGTAGGCTGTGTGGACCTCATTACCCTCATCTAATGCCTTGGTAACTGTCTCAAAGAAGTCCACCAAGTTTAGGAGGACTGGTCTGCCCTTAACAAAGCCAAACTGGGTGGGGGTCAAAGGTTTGGAGGTACCCAATGTCTCTGTGAATGAGGTCCACGATGATGTGCTCCATAGCCTTGCAGACCAGGCTAGTCAGGCTTATAGGGCAATAGTTCCTGGGGTCTATTGTGGTGCCACCTTTGTGGAGTGTGATAACTGTTGCTGTGCACCACTCTGTGGGTATGTAGCCTGTAGAGAGGCTGTATTTGAACAGTGTGTTTAGGTGAGGGGTTAGTTCATTTTGGAGCTCTAGTAAGACACAGCCTGGGACACTGTCTGGTCCCATTGAGGCTGTGTTCTTGGCTTTGGATAGAGCTGTTTTAACCTGTGTGTCAGTGATTGCTGGGGTCATACATTCTTCTGGTATGGTTATGGGCCCTTTCAGGGGTGAGAGGGGTGTAAAGTTTGCACTGAACCTGTCTGCCAAAATGTTGGCAATATCAGTCGGTTCAGTGTATTGTCTGCCAGTCTGCACCAGCTCAGAGCAGATCTGAGAGTATCCACTTAGGTTCTTGACTTAGCTAAAGAATGCTTTATGGTCATCATTAGAGTCCTTGGAATTATCTCTTTCAAAGCTAGCCTTGGAAGAATTTATGAGGGACTGTAGTGTCTTGCTGATACTGATCAGTGATGTATTTCCTTTTAGGGATTTCACTCTTATCTGTACTAGTTTCCTCCTTCTATCGTAGAGCCTGTTTACGGCAGGGGTCCACCAGACTGGTTTCCTTTTGTTGGAGGAGTGAGTCTTGGTTTGCCTTGGGATAGCACGATCCATGCATTTGTGCAGATTACCATAGAGTGCCTTTGTATAGGTTTCAGCATCCTGGTCAGCACTGTCCATTGTTGTGGGGGCTGTGAACCTTTTAACCTCAGTCTTAAGCAATGTGAAGTTTGCTTTGGAAAAGTATTTCACATTGGTTTCCTTGTTTGGGGTTTTGGGCGGAATGTGAATATCCAGAGTGATTAGCCCATGGTCTGATCTAACCAGCGAGGGGTTGACGTCAGGTGTGGAACACTGGTCGCCCATGTTGGTGATGACCAGGTCCAATATGTTGTTCCCTCTGGTGGGGGTGTTGACCAGTTGATCCAGGACGTTTGAGTGTATACATTTGTGGAAGCGCTTGGCAAGGGAGTTAGTACTTGAGTAGTTCTCCCAGTTAATGTTCAGGTAGTTGAAATCACCCAGTATTAGGGTGTTTGGTAGGACCTTCACATGTCCCAGTGTCTCCAGAAATGCAGATTGTGGGTCCTGGGTCATGGTGGGCGATCTGCAGCAAGCTACAATTTGGAATGCAGTTTTGGCCATTGTTAGTTGCATTTGGATGATCTGTGCTGCATCGTGCTGCGTCACTAACCTGGAGGTGTGAGTATCCTTGATGAATATGGATACACCCCCGCCATTTGTGTTTTGGTCCGGGTTCTGTGGCCGAAAGGTGTGGTATGAGTTATTGCCTGGTAGTGCTGTGGTGCTCTTTGGAGTCTTAAACCAGGTTCCTGTTACTGTACAGATATCGATGTTCTCCATACAGAGGAGTGCCTTGAGTGCATGCAATGTGAAGTCCAGACTTCTGGCGTTGAGTAGCATTACCCTCAGTTTATGGTTACTTGTGCTATATACGGTGGTGGGTTTGTCTTTTGAGCCTTGCATAAAGGTCCACATTGCCTAATATCTACCTCTCTAGTATTGTTTGCAAGCAATGACAGCTGTGCATGTGTACATGTTCTGCAAATGTGTACTGACCCTTGTTACAGGGCTGTGCCAAATGGCTATGTGCACACCTACATAGAGTGGATATTCACAGTACAGACACACTGGTTGATCGTTTAGGTTTGTGTAGCCTAACCTCTCATTGGCAGACTAACAGCTGCTTGGAAATATGTGGACAGTACTGGTAATAAAACAGTGTGCATATCATCTTTAACTCTAGTGTGACATCTGCTGTAGGAGTGTAAGATATAGGAAACTGCTGCCCATGTGTAATAGCTGCTTCATAGGTGATGGCTTACACTATCTGATCATATCCTGATTATGTCGATATTGGCAGCAGAGTCTATTGATATTTGACTCTGTGTGGGTAGTGGGTGTCTGTGGCCAACAGAGCTCATGGTTCTGGTGGGTATGTGAGCATATACCCAGACAAGGATACAGCCCTGTTGACACGTGCATCATTTGTACTCCACTATCAGGATGTGATGTGGCCCTCAGAGGGGGAGTGCTACTAAAGGTAGCTACCATGTTCCTGTAATAGCTAGTGTTGCCACGTCCATAACACAAATATGTACTTGTGAGCATCACTGTCTAAAACATCTGCATAAGAAGTAAGTAAACTAAATACAGTACATGGTGCTTGTAGTACTGAATGCTCATACAGGCATGTCCACTAGTCAGCTACTGGTGTTTACTAATGTTAGATTTGTGTATGTGGCCATCATGGGGGAATGCAGTCTCTAAGACATGTACACTACCAAACCCACCTAACACAACACCCCACACATTGTCTGGGATGCAGCTACAGGGGTGAGCTTGGAGGCAGTCCATTCTACACCCATGACTGGACTAGACAGTCAAGAGGTGTAGGTTAACACATGCATCCCATCACCACAACCAACACATACCCTTACCAGAACATAGTAAGGACACGCACACATGCCACCAGAATTCGCACACATCTACAGAGGCCTCTAAGTTTCTGGCCAAGCAAGAGGCCTCCCAAGTTGGAATAGACAGATAACAGGATACAAAGACTGCATGACATAGTTTGCATAATTGTGTCACTCCCCAGAACACATGACCAGAAACATGGCCAACAGTATGCATTTGTGAATGCAAACTCTAGCACTATGTTACACCCCAAGCTATATGAGGGCAAACATACTGTCAACTACCTGTCTGCCATGATTTGCCACATACCCATATACTCAGACCACCTTTTGAACTATACACATGTCTCTGGCATATTCTATGTTGTTGTGCAGGACCTGTGATGCAGTAGCCTTGACTGCATGGAAACACATGTAGGAACCATCAGGTCGTGTAGCCCATGCAGATATGTCCCAAGTCCTGGGTAGCATTCTGCCATTGGCCAGAATGATGCAGCAGTACAGGGGCAAGGATTGTATTCCACAATCATGTAATGTACTGGTGTAATTCAAAGAGTATCCAACATCTCTCTGCCTGGGATAACATGGTTACAGACCATGATGCTTTGCCAGACAGGGCCTGCACCTGTCACCCCTGAGAATCTGGATAATGACAACGGCCAGTGCTTCCCCTATAGAGCCCTCATTATGCCAAGTTCAAGCGAAAGTCCACTGGTGCAACAGGGACAGCCAATAAATAAACTGTGGGTCTTGATACTCAATGATACAAATCAGGTACTCAATATGGACTCACTTACAGCAATCTGAAACATGGGGAACATATCTGTGCAGTGATAGTTATGGTTCAATGCTCTGGACAGCACCCCTGCATGACCATGTTAAAACACATACCTCACCTCATGGCCATCACCCTTTATTGGAACACATGGCCCACAGGTGTGTCCACCTTCCTGAGGGATATGTACACCCCCATGCTAGTTGCACTTGCACAACGTAAGATGGATTATGCTGAGCAACTACCTTTATGACAAAGTTTAATCCAAAATGCACCTTGTGACAGATCATCCACCATGCCTCAGAATTCCGAACTGTCATTGTGCTGTGATGGGGAATACCAGTTTTGAGACAGGAAACCATAATTATGGCCACTCAGCTATCCCATTATGAACTGGGAAGACTCAGCATGTACCAACACCTGTGCTCAATGCATGTTGGATGTCAGCAGCGGCAATGACCTGGATCACCATAGTCACACAAACAGGGCTAACAGTTTGCCACACATGGTCAGTCTTCAAAGCCAATTTTATGCTCCTTAAGAGTGAAGTGGTGAATGTCATGGCACCCATGCAGATGTACAATGCATGTGCAAATGCTGAGTCCTACACAAATGCACTTTAAGCACTCACATATGTACAGTTATTGTGCCATTGAAACAGGAACAGGATTCAACCAAACACAAACATGAAGGCAAACTGGTGGTATCCTGCCTTAAACTGTACCACAGAAGGTAGTAACTGTTGCAAGAGTCAACATACATGAGTTGAAGATGACCCATGGTTAGCCTCTGTAAGATGCAGATACACCATATAATGCCACACAAAGCTACTGTGAAATGAATCTTCTGCATATTATGAGGCCAATCACAGAGTATTTCATAGCTGTGTCATGAAACATAATGGCAAGAACAAGACCTGTTGTGCTTCACAGTATTATGGCATGAGAAGCACTGCATCTACGTAAATAGCACCTGGTCATCCAGATAGGGTCTTGGATAACATAAACACACTGCCCCCCCCAACAGGTACACATTCATATATCCATGTACACTACAGAGCCCCTGTAATCACAACTATGCAGGTACAAGCTGCACTCAGGCTGCATGGGACATGTCCACATCCTAGGTTTTATCATACACATATGTCAAAACAATTTGCTCTCCACATAAACATCATGTAAAATCATAGCTTCATGTCAGGCTGTGTACACAATGAATGGTGCACACCAACAGTTATCACAACCCACAAAGGGGGAGACGCCACTGATAATGGGATTTACTGCACTACTATCCTGCTGAGTCTGGTCTGAAAGGCCATGAACCTTGATCAACTTATTTGATGTCAGCAGTACAGATGTAGATGACAGTAAGGTTGATTTCACACAGCATATCATAACCTTGCCAGGTCATAGAACATCATCACCCATACTGTGTTCCAGCTACACTCAGTATACTAGATGTACATTCCTATATCACAGGAGTGTTTTGCAACTGGACTGCTGGCAGAACCAACACTACAGAAGGTGTCTGAATAATGCATGCACATCACACCAGTGCCAGCTACAGTAAGACAGGGTTAATTCATTGTACTCCCCCTCATTGTAGTCTATACCACACAGGCTAACACAGAAGGCATCTGCCTATTGAAGTATGTGAATGGCTATGACCTAGGAGCAACAGCTGACTTAATGATTGTTACGGTCAACATACAAAAGGGGCTTTGTGGGTGAGGTGTGTGACATATGGCCACAATCTGATAGCTACATATTGAATTGTCACCCCTATGTTAATAACCCTGTACCCATGAACTACCACCTAGGCAGCGGTCAACATAATCAACACTGTGTGTAAGGGATGTAGCTGGATAGTTGTCTTTCCTGTAATAGTTATGTCACCACACCTGTTAGGTAGTCATAAGTGGCTACCCTAATCATGACAGGGTGCCATCCATAAATATAGAGATCATTGTTCAGCCATACTCAACACTCAAGTGACCCATATCAGATCACATATTTCCTTTAAGGGGTATTGGCCATGTTTAGATGGCCTACACCAGCCTTCCCAATCCCCATCTCCACTATGTAGCATGATGCCTACCCTGAATAAAGCCATGTCCAACCCAGTGATGTTGGACATGCTACACTTACACATCCTGATCTCAAACACATACTTCATGGACATCCACCTTCCTAGTACAAGGATCACCACATGCTGGACAGATTCATGTCTCATACACTTTACATATTCCTGTCATACTATGCATCCCTGTCCAGCAAAGCTGCACATTGCCCCTCTTTCAGACATGGTGTGATGACCGCATGGCAAATATATCATTAACCCAGTGGATCAGTTATGTGGCACTGCTTGACCTGGCCCCAGAAACCCGCCTGTCGGCTACAGCTAGGTAACCTTTCATCCTAGGCTCATACATGGCCCAGGGCATATAGCCTACTAGTTGACTTTGACTGTACATGTTATAGTTGATATCCAACCCTGCAAATACCATCAGGCTAGCCAGTGTCCCATGTGTATCACATGTGCAACACAGGTGATACATGGCAGGATGTTGAACTGCTGTACAGTGCCATGTAGATGTATATGGCAAAACACATACATGTAAAACCTTCCGTGAGCAAGTCTGCAGGATCATAAGTCATGTATGTTAAGGCAGTGTAAGTCTTTATATGTGACATATACACAACATCAAGGTCAACTGCATTAATATGGACACATCCAGGCATGTGCTGATAGGTAAGAACACCAGTACAGGCAAACAGACATGCCCACATCAAGACAGCATCCACATGGAGTATGAGCAATGACATCAGGTGACACGCACATATATGGTGATAATATCCAATCACCATTGAGTGTCAAATGTGTGTGACACAAACATGTCAGTGGTGTCAGTGTCATGTAGATTTGCAAAGACAACTATTTAATCGTAATAAATGTGATACACATGTGTGGTCAGCTGTAGCTCTGTATGTCTCTGTGAGTTACTGTGACCTGTCTCCATCATTATGTCTTCCAGGCATGCCACGTGCAAGGCCGCCACCTTATACCCGCTTGGAGGATGAGGTCCTCATCCCATACCTCCTTGATAATCATCATGTACTGTTCAGCCATGTGCCACAAGATGCACAGCAGCGGGATGCCCTGTGGCAGGAACTTTGCAGGTGGGTTAATGATGTGGGTGGCCACAACCGCACACACCAGCAGGTGCGCAGACACTGTACAGACCTAATTAGATGGGTAAAACAGCATGCGAATGCAATCATCAGGGAACAAGGTGCAACAAGTGGTGGGCCACCAACCCAGCCCCCACTCACACGTACTGAGGAGCTACTTGCCAACTTGAAGACACCTGCAGAACAACATACACAAGCCTTAGCTGATATTGTGGAGGTGGGTGTCTCTCAACCACCGAGCCTGGAGTTGCCTGGTACGTCACTATTGCACATATAACAACTATATTTCATATAGTTACATGTGTCACTGTACAATATGTAATGTAACATCATAAGCAAGGCATGTATACACACATGCCGCATACTATAGTATGCTACTCTGTGTATGCACACATGTGCATACTCCATAGTATAGTCTATTGTACTGGTGTATGTGTTAACATGCACATTGCACCCTGTAGCTATCATACAGGCATGGATAATTATCATACTGCTGTGTCACTCCTATTTAGGTACCTCTGCCATTCTGCTGTGACAGCAGCCCATTGCAGGTGAGACTGTTATTATTTATCAGGCATGTTAATGCATAGATCTATCTGCCATGTGGCCATTTACCACATGTACACATAATGCATGGTCCTGTCACAATATGTAGGTCGGACCTGCAATGCATCACAATGGCTACCCATGTGCAATAATTGCAAACTATGTGAAACACTGACATGAAACCTCAGAAACTGTCATTGCCAGATGTGTGGACAGCTGTGCATACAATGGTGGAGGTGTTGTTCACTGTAGGAACATGTACTACAGATCAGAACCACACATGTGGGGAATACAAACAGTACTACACAGTGAGCTGGAGTATGGCCAGCCCACAGGATTCACCGGTGTGGATTATACCCCTGCTATGAATGTCACACAATGTTATGTGCTATCTGACATGTCCATGACATTTAGTGGGCTGGCTGCAACACTGCCTAACTATCCTGAAATACATATACCACATCCCAAACATACCACCCTTTGTCTGCATAACCCTGTTGTCAGTGGAGCATATGACATCTATGGGTGTATGTCATATGGGACAACACAGACATGTGAAATAGATGCCCGTCACAACCATTTAGCCAACACATGTTCACACATGGCCATGGAGAATGGCCAGAGACATGAAGCAACACACACAGTAGAAGTGATGTGCATGTGTGTACACCTTGTTGTACTTTGGCTCCACATGATCCAACTATGGCCTTTGTGTACTGGTTATATTGCAGATGTGGAACACTAGACATCCTACAGGTCTGTGCACATCTTGTGTAGGCATGACATCAATCCACCACATAAGATGTGTTGAACATCTTGAGTGTGTCATGACATGACAGCAGTCACCTGTACAGTATTCACATCCATAACAGACAACCACATCAGGCCACAGATACAGTACATTCCCCTTGCTGGTGTCAGACATCACTGTCATCCTTGCTCCTCATGTGTGTGTGTGTGTGTGGTGCACAGATGTCATGTGGGACATGGTGTACCAACGAGTTTGCCATGTCTGGCCATAGTTGCCAGGCAGCAGCAATATGGTTGCAGATGTGCAGGGGTATCATCCGTATACCCTTCAGTGACATGTGTCACACATTCCACATTATGGTTTTGTGTGTATACACCTCAGTGACGTGGGTCACATTCCACAGTATAAATGTATTGTATCTGAACACAGTCATGGCTATGAGCTGTGTCTGTAACTCACACTGTATAGCAATAGAGAAGCCACATGATTCCCTGCAATGGCCATGCACATCAACTAAATGTGCAGTATATCTGTAGGGCGGACAGACAACACTGTGTCAGTGGAAGGTCCATGTTAGTATAACACATCCCTGCATTGGGACACCATTGCTCCACTGTATATTTGACAGGACACCATTGTGTTAAACATGTATGCATGTCATTGCACACATCAGCAGATCACATGTCATACTACATGTGATTGTCAAGGTCATATGCCACACATCAGGCAGGTGTACTGTTAACCTGTGCTGGTCTACATGGTGTGACACAGGGATGTATGCTAACTACTACTATAATTGTGTAATGTGCATGCCTTCTGCTATGACACATGCATGCTGTTGTGTGCAACCCAGGGATGTATGATAACTACCACTATTATTGTCTGAGCTGCATGCCATCTGCCATATCACATGCATGTTGCATGCCTTCTGTCATATCACATGCATGTTGGGTGCCATAGCGTGTGTGTGTGTGTGTGTGTGTGTATGTATGTGTGTGTGTGTCTGTGTATCTGTGTGTGTGTCGCTGTGTGTGTCAGTGTGTCTGTGTATGTGTATCTGTGTGTATCTGTGTGTATCTGTGTGTGTGTGTGTGTGTGTGTGTGTGTGTGTGTGTGTGTGTGTGTCTGTGTGTGTGTGTGTGTGTCTATTGTATAGATTGTAATGTACAGTTCTTATCTGCCCCTTACAGGTGTTGATGTAGGTGCGTTCCCCTCCTGCGGTCCATCTGATGTTAGTGTCCCCCAGACTCTAGCAGTGATGATGAACGTATGATTAAGGCACAGGCAGGGCTGTTAGGAGCTGAATCTGTGCCATTGGATGCCATTCCACCTATATCCCCCTCATCCCTGCGCACATTTCTCATGCCAACACATACCCCATCACCAGTGGCCATAGAGGAAGGACAGTTGGCATGTAGTAGCTTGGAACAGGAAGGTGTGGAGGCTATGGAAGGTGTGCCTGCACACCATGGTGTCAGCCAGCTGACTGATGATGCCCCACACAGTCATGTGGCCAGTGCTGCTCATAGGAGGACCTCTGGCCAACATGCCCCTGCAAGACAGAGCACAGCAGCTGGTGCCACCAGACATATGTTTCAGGCTGTAATGGAGGCACAGGCACTTGCTGAATGGCACAACAGAGAAGGTCAAAGGTGTCAGAGGGCTGCTATCTGTTCTTTAACCAACAACATCCAGGCAATAGCAAAGGCTCACCATCATCTTGCTGAAGTTTTGGATAGACGATTGGGTGACATGGATGGAGTCCTTGACCGTGGCATGTCAATCCGCGAGCGTGAGATGTCTGTGCTGGAACATCGGGTAGTTGTGAGGCATTGGGCATGTGGACATAGGCCAGCTACATCACCTGTTGCAGGTCTACGTGAACATGCTACCTCACATGCCCACTCCCATAGTGGTGGTAGCAGCAGCAGTGCAGCTGGTGCTGTGTTGTCCACACCAGGACACAGCAGGCCACGTGCACGTAGCCCTGGATGGTCCCAACAGGGACATGGTTCCAGTGGATATGTGTCATCAGACAGTACCCAATCTGCACCTCTGCCTGTTAGTGCCCATGCAACCCCTGGCAGGCGCAGGTCACGTGGCTGTGGCTGGACACCGTGAACTGTAAAACCTGGCCCGTACAGTCTGCAGCTGTCAATAATACCCCTGTGAAGGCCAGACACATGCCAGAACTGTGTGCATTCATACACGCACACACTGGAAACATATGTAGGGCACCGCAACACACACATGCATAACATCCACACATGCCCAATGAGATCAAAGGCCCTAACCTACACACATGATGTCATCCAATGGTGCAGCCTAGGCCTCTGGCAAGCATTATCACCCTGTGCATATGATGATGCCTGTGCCACATCCCTGTCATCCACACCATCGGTGCAGGGACATGCTGATATGGTCTGATGCACAGGGTGAACAGACTAGGAAGATAATTGTAGATTACAATTGTTGTGTACTGTTGACAGGCAGCAGACATACCATGTACTACAGGTTTAGAATGCATTTTGTACTGTTAACAGTATGTGTCATGTGTAACAACAGTAACTGCATGTTGGTCTTGATGTTCTGCCTTCCTCCTTCAGGTTTAATTGCATGTGCCGGTGGATGTCTGTGTTTGCAGTTAGTGTCCCATATGTAAATGTGGACTACTCACAGGTATGTATGAAAATACCAGCATGCACTTTGCAGCTTCCACATCACAGTTAGAAAGTCCCATGTTCCAAACATGTCTACAGATCTACTGATCCAAGAGCATGATAGCTGTGTATTAAGCTACTGTGGCTAGAGATGTGACATCCATACCGGGTGACATCACAGGCACAGTTACATGGAGTGGGGAGGTAAGAGAGTGGTCTAGCTGATGACAAGGGTAGAGGCCAGTGGAAAGCGTGTTGCGTCATTGGGAAGCAGTAATACACATTCCCATGACAGGATGCGAACACACAAATACACCCACACATTCAGGTATTCACACACATGTATTCAGAGACAGAGTAACATACCCACACACTCACAGATTCACTGACACAGTAACACACACACACACACACACACACACACACACACACACACACACACACACACACACACACACACACACACACACACTGTGGCATTCACTATTGAATACACCTATGTCATGCACATACAGATACTTGACATGTGTGAGATATACACCCCTACCTATGTCCTGCTTTCTACATTGCAGTCTGTACAGATGTCTACAACAGTGTACAGGAGAGTGAATAATAATTGAGATGTATTCCCCACCATACTTGACATATATGGATACACACACAATCACACATGCCAGTACTGTAAATCAAACACCTGCCTATCTCATGATACGTATGACAGACTTACAGCAGTATTGCACATGCTTCCTTTGGCAACTGTGCTGATATATGCACAATGTATGCACATGGGAGGTCTTAACTGTTACATTTGTCAAGTGATTTACCTTCAGTGTCATCCTGACCGCTGTCTAAGTTGTGTGTGTTCCTCTTCAATTAACAAAACCATAGCTTAGCAGTTACACAGGTTATTGTAGGAATGGTTATGACACATCTGTGAGCTGTCCTCAGCAAACATCCATCTGCAAAGATGCCCCACCACTTAGTTATGTCCACACATCTGTCCATACCTGAAGTACAGCTTACCATACTTTTAGCATATCATCATATACAGTTGGCAATGTTGAGGCTGCATTGCAACTGCATGTTGTACTAAGACACACGTCACCTGCAAACATCAGCAACTGCACACGCATGGTATCTGAATGCACACCACTACATGTACATGTGTGTAGGTCCTACATTCCTGTCATTTGGGCATGTTTGTAGGCATTGCATTTGGTGGGCATGTGTAATGACATACATGACACATGGAATGTTGTATGATATGATAGGTGTCATGGGTGACTAGTACAGAGGGAATGTTACCTCTGTCAACATTGATATCACACCTTATGTACTGTTAGCATTCAGCAGCCATGGACCTACCTTCCATGTGCATGTGTGTAATGGCTGTAGCCACCTGTCTGCACAAAGGACAACAACAGCTATGCTATTTACATATATGTTGTATGTGTGTGGCATGTACATATCCAGGGCAGGTACATGTATGTCATATCCAAACATTAGGGTGTTTACTGGTGTACAGCAATAGTCATCTGTTAATGCTGTAAGTAACCAACGGACCCTGGTATGTGTACAGCTGACCTGGTTACAAACAGTGGTATAATTGCATTACATAAGACATGATGCAACTGTGTCAGTACATGGGTACTCTGCACAGTTGATGTAGAGCTAGGTACAGTCCACCGGTCAAAGGTCACATGGTGTTGTACTATTATATGTCATACGACATGTATGGATGTGTGTTGGTGGTCCGAGGGCATGGTGGTGTCTGAGGGTTACATCCTAGAATGCAGCTTTTGACACTGTGACCTGCACCTGACTCATCTGTGATGCCTTTTGTGGGAGTACTGGTCAGTACATGTGAGTGGCCTTTATGTATTTGGGGACACCACCACCTGGAGCGGTCCATACCTGTGTTATGGCCCACATGTCTGGTTCTGAGGTATATGGTGGTAGTGCTATTGTGCACTACAGAGCCTTCAGTCAGGTGTTCCTCACTGCACAGATGTCAGTATTCCCCATTGTTGGATCTACAGTGAGCAGCTGTGAATATGAACGCTACACATCTAGCACTGGTTAGCATAAGCATGCAATGCAGTTGTCCTCTAGGTGTCAGTGTGTTATCCTGTGTTTAGGACATTTGCCTTGGGATGGCACTCTATGGGCGAATGCAACCTAGGTATTATCCCCACTCTCTTGAATCATGGATGCATGTGATCTGTGACAAAGGCCTGTCTTCTTTCAGTCATTTCATCCCAGAATGACAAACACTGGACAACCTCGTAATTACAGCCGGACATTAGCTCATTGTGTTGGTCAAGCAGTTGCCACTCCTAGCATGACAACACTGCGAGTGGTAGTACTGTGCTTGGTATAGAATGGTACATCTAAGGTGATGGACAGCAGCAGACGTTGTGTAGATGACCAGTGTCAGATATATGTAGTGCAGCGTTCCTGCTAACAATGACAACTACTAACACCAGAGTCCATTACAATGTGTTCTGTATGTCTAACTGTAATAGCATGGCCACTGTGGCCTTCCGTGTTTAGAATCAGAGTGCATCCCAAACAGCCCTGTGCTACCAAGTGTATGAGCATGCCCAGTATAACCTTATGTAGTTGGAGACATAGTGCATTCCAAACAGCCCTGTGCTACTAAGTGTGTGAGCATGCCCACTGACACCTTGTGTCAGTTATGTGCCTCTATGTGTATGGGCATGGCCACTGTAACCCTGTATAGTGATAGTAGTCATCCATTCCACAGATGGGGATACTCCAGTTCAGGATGGATTCCTACTTTAAACACACAGGTTCATAGGTATGTACATCTTAACTGCCAGCATCCCTGTAGATGTCCACATTCCTAGGAGGTCATAATGACAGCCTTGAAATGTGTAGTCTCTGTGGCGTGACTCGTAACTATGCACTACTGTAATAGTGATTTGTAGATAGGCAGGTGTTCTGATTCCACCACTGGTGTGTGTGTGTGTGTGTGTCTCCGTCTGCCTGAGGACAGAACAATGCTTTTAGACTACTCACACTCCATACAATTCCTATACCCAACTTTGGCAAGGCTGATGATGTCACCCACCTAGAAATACACCTCTGGGAGTGCTGTGACCCAGTAATCTTGGTAGCGTGTTCTGTAACTGCATAATGCTGTAGTGTGATATAGTAGTTAGGTCGGTGTTCTAATTCCAGACTTGCCAACTCTGTGTGTGTGTGTGTGTGTGTGTGTGTGTGTGTGTGTGTGTGTGTGTGTGTGTGTGTGTGTGTGTTTGTCTGCATGAGACAATACAATGCTTTGTAGAGTATGCACTCTCTGTACAAATCACATGACCATCTTTGTCAATCCTACTAATGTCATCCAACTAGGAATACACCTCTAGGAGTGCTGCAACCCAGTATTTGCTGTAGTGCGTGCTATAAATGCGTATTGCTGCAGTGTGATATGGTAGGTAGGGGTTCAAATCCAGGACATGGAAAGTGTGTGTGTTTGGCTGTCAGAGCCTGTGTGGAGGTAGCTGTGAGTGTCTAACCACTGGATTTGTTGGGGAGTGGATTTTGTAGATTTCCTATATGGTGTCCATCTTATGACACAATGGCCACCTCACGAGGAGTAGAGATGTCAGTCAGTCACAGGACTGTGTTGGCAAGCCATACCCCTACATCTGGCAAAAGGCCTGGTGAACAAAGTATGCAACCCTACTAGTACCTGGTATATGTCCTGAACCCATGTGTCATACACAAACACACTTGCCTAGGATATCCCGCTATGTTGCTAGTACAATGCACATTGATGACAGATAGTAGGCAAGGTGTGATTACAGTGGGCTGCAGAGGACATGGCACCCTGTACAGTGGTACAATAGGCACATAATTGCGGACAATGTGCCTTCACTATGTTCCCCACTGGATGCCTACAACATATGTGGTGCCATCACATGTGATCCACAGAGGCCATACAATGCCATACACATGTGCCCTGTATGGACCGATGCCACTGACACCAGGGAATACCTGTATCATGCTATCAATGCTAGTGCAGGGTTGACCTGCTGACTATAAGCAGGTTTCGCCACACCAGGCCAGTATTGGCATATCAGAGGATAACAGTCTGTGTACACAACATGTGCCTGCCAAACCAGGTACACCTGTACATGTCACTGTACAGTATTGTGGGACATGCACATCCCAGGCAATGTCCATGTCAAGGACTATCAAACACAGACATGGCATGCATTGCAAAGCTATGGCCATACGCAATGGTAACCAGGACGTCAAGGCAGTTCATGCAGTACCCATCTGTGTGGGACATTACAGACAGTACATCCCTGTACCACACTGCACACCATTGTCAGGTGGCATGATGCCAAGGATTACCCCTCATCCAGCCTTGTACAGCCATTTTTCACAGCCAATCACTAAACACCCATGAAGCAATGCATACATGCATGTCAGTACTGGCACCTTGTGTCTGTGTGTGGGTTATGATGCTCCCAACCATAGTCACTCCCAGTATAACCCTCATTGGCATACCAACAGATGTCAAACACGTTCACATGCCCTAGCCCATAGAATCTCCAGATATCCCCTGTGGTGCATGTAGTCCTGTGCATTACTGCAGTGTGGCAAACTAAGTAGTTAGGGTGTGTATTTGTGGCCCTGGCAAATTGTGTCAATGTGAGTCCATTAGAGAGTGTGATTGTGGTGACAATGGCATCCGTTCATGTGGACAGCCATGTGTGCTACACCTAATGTATGTCTACTATATCTCTGTTACAGATGTCTCTCACCAACACACAAATATGTTCTTACAGCACAGCAACATGTCGGCTTTGTGGCACATGTAGTAACTGCATGCACATGTAATAGTAATGACTAGTCATTCACGGGTTTGACCCCTGTACTGGTAGGCGTGTGACAGATGATGCTTAGGTTTTAGCCTCCAAGCCCTTCTCTGATGTACTTTGTCTGTTCCTCCCACACACTCTCTGGTGGATGTGGAGGTGTACACCTGCTCAGCAGCAGCGTGTGTATTGTAAGTGATGGAAATGATCAGGTGATGGCCTCTGCACCTATTGCAGTCCTCCTCTAGCTGATTGCACGTGGAACAGCTATGATGATGCTTCCATAGCCATTCGCATGATAAACACAGTAAATTATCTAGGAACATCATGTTGGTGTTTGGCCATGACAGTCGCTGTGAGTGGTACCTGGATGTGGTGTTTTGAAACGGCATCACAGATGATATCTGGATGTTCCTCAAACATCATACACAGTGGGAAATAGCCTAAAGACAGGAGGGTGATGTGCCAGACATGACTACAGCTTATAAGTGTAGCTATGCTGCATTGAGACTACTGCCTGTTTAACATGTTGAGTGTGGTAATGGCTATTCTGCATGTTTTAAAACAGACATGACAGTGCTCTGTTCATGAGGGACCCCCATCTGTAGGGCCATCTGTGGACTGGTCAGTGTGTGGAACCATTTGTTTCCTGTGTTACACACTGAACACACAACTGTGCACAGCAGGAGCATAGTGTGAGGACTGGAGCCAGTACATGGTGATAGGGATGTGTTACTGCCATCGCATCCCTGACTGGACATATGTCACATGAAACAGTGGTATGACAGATACTGTCTGGGGTTCCCACTGACAAGTCAATAATGGCCAACTGTTCATAGCTGCAGTCACACATCTTCTTCTACACATTGTACAGATGTCATGCGGTATATATGCATGTGTTGTGCTCCCTCTGCAAATGTATACCATCTGTTGTGTTGGGTTGATGGTCATATCTATGCATACTGTTGTAAGTAACCCTGAATGCTGTTGTCTATTACTAAGCCATATCTGTGTTTAAACTGCAACACCATAGGCTGTAAGAGTTTGGAGGTCCTGGCAGAACCTCCTGTCCCACTTCAGGTGACCATGGCACCGGGCACCAGAACATCTGGGGCCCAGCCTTGGACCTGGTGGTACCACCACTGAGGATGGGGCATGTCCCCCCTGGGAGCAGGGTCAAACAGGAACATGTCTGCTGTCGTGCGTTCCCAGACATGGTGCGTTGGGGGTCAGTAAGGGGTTCTGAAGCCAGATACACAAGCTCAAGGGCGGAGTGTCACATTTACAGGGTGAGGCTGCCCCTCCTGGACAGCCCCCAGCACTGCCTCCTTTGTGTAATGGTCGGAAGCCCAAATGCTCTATATAATTTTTGGGTAGTCCCAGCAGGGACTGCCCTCAGTCTGTGTGTAAAGTAGACTTAGCAATTCAACAATGTTACTCCCACTGGTAATATCCTGCCTGTGGTGTGAGTAGCAGTGCTTTGCTCACTCCTGGCCAGCATGATATGGAATATGCTGACAGCACTCTATGATACTATATCTGCTGTTGATTCCCTTCCCATCCCTTGTCTATGCTTTATTGTTATGACGTTCATTCGTCACATATATATATATATATATATATATATATATATATATATATATATATATATATATATATCTGTGTGTGTGTGTGTGTGTG
>NC_056735.1:1527694831-1527749831 GCF_019279795.1 Protopterus annectens
ATTTGTTTGAGGCCAGTAATCCTCTTTGTGAGGTACTTCTGTGGCCTTTCCAGCTGCTGCAGATGTCTTGTGAGGTACATTCCAAAAGGGGCATTGTACTCTATAAAGGCTCTAATGAGTGTGGAGTAGAGGGGAACAATAACCTCTTTTTTCCTGGATGAGAACCCTTTTATGATGAGGTGTGCCATGTAGAAGGACTTCCTGACTACTGTGGCGATGTGACTATCAAATGAGAGACTACTGTCCACCTGGGTCCCAAGGTCTCTTATCACACATTTGGTGTTAAGTAGATTGCTGCCTATGAAAAACAAGAAAAACGGCTCAGGAAAAATGCCAGCGTCCACAAACAAGTATTTAATAAAATCACTGTCCTTTAAAAAACAATGTTGTGATGGAAAAAAGTCCAAAATAAGCCAAAAAACAAGAATCAACAAATCCAAGTGTGAAGCGCTGAGAACATTGAAACAGAGGGTGCTTCTAGTAACCATCAATCAAAAAACTTTCAAGGGCGGACAGCGAGGAGTCGCAACAGACATGGTGCGAACCAGTGGAAATTTTACAACACTCGAGCTGCGAGCAACAGGAGGAGGTAATGGGGTACCTCCCTGATGTTGAGGTAGACAAACCGGACAATACTATCACCAACTACAAACTTGTTACCAACGCAAAAGGAGACTTTAACATTTACAACTACACTGAGTTTACCATGGACAGCAGTTTGGTTGAATTACTTGCAAATGGACTTAACTTTATTCCATCTAACAAGGTTGATGTGGTTGAAACTCTGTTAGATTTTAAACTTTGCATTAGAAACCTCAATCTAACAGCTTTACTAGGTGATGGGACACCTGATAGGTATGCCTTCAGGTTAGCAAGCACCTATAATCCACCTACACATCCACTCATTCACCTTTTTGACCACATGTGTGAAATAGAAATAAGGAAATTGTTTAGTAAGAATGTTTGTTCTACTGACCATCTTAATGTCTCCACAGAGGACAAATTGAAGTTAATACAATTTAAAAACCTACCCATCTGTATAATGAAACCAGATAAAGGTGGCGGGTTAGTAGTAATGGAAGGGAGTCAATACATTGATAAAATGACAAAACTTCTTGAAGGTGAGGCTTACCAAGAAGTGAGTTTAAATGAGTTAAACATAGCACAAAATAGAATAAAAATGCTTATTAATTACTTATTTATCGACTCACTGACTGATATACATATCAACAATTATTTAAACTTGCCGTCACCCCGACTACCCTCCTTACTTGGGTTGCCCAAAATTCTCAAAAACCTGAATGACCCCCCTATGAGAGCACTGGTAGATGCTCGTCAAGCTATCACATACCCCTGTGCTAAGGTGATTGACTCCATACTGAAAATGTATGTGAGTAAAGAAAAACAAATTTGCAAAGATTCATGGTCATTCCTCAAACAAATCAACACCCTTGAATATAATGATGAAAATAATTTTTTAACTATTGACATTTGTGATCTTTACACATCTATTCCCCATGACACAGGTATCGAGTGGGTAGTTGAATTCATCAGTTTAAGAGGAGCAAGTGACTCTGAGCAAAGATTGATTGAACAACTTTTGGGTATAGTTTTGGAATACAATTTCTTTGCTTTTAACAACAACATTTACTTACAAAAAATTGGGGTAGCTATGGGCTCCCCATGTGGAGGCAGTTTTGCCAACTTAGTTATGGCCCATTGGAAACATAAATTTGTTCTTGAAAACACAAACTTGAAGAATAGTATTTCCTTTTATACCCGGTACTTGGACGATATTTTCATTATAATTTCAGGTGGCAGTACTTTAGCAAAAGAACTGGTTGAATATTTTAACAACACTACTGATTTTTTTAAAATTCCCCAGTATTTACCAAGAGTTGAGTATTGGTTATCTTGATGTACTCTTATCAAAAAACATATTGGATCAACACTACACAGCTAAAATTTATCGAAAGAGTACATACTCTAATTCACACTTGCATTTCAACAGTTCCCACCCTTTGCACCAGAAAAAGTCCGTTATTAAAGGACAGGTTGTACGGGCTGCCAGAATGACCACCATGCAAAATGATTTTTTAGTGGAATGTGAAAACCTGTATGATATGTTTTCACACAGGAGTTACCCTACTGAATTAATCAACAACATAATAATGGAAGTCCAAGTTAAAAGAGAAAAAGGAATATACAAACCAATTTTGAACAAGGATATCTCACTAGTACCAAGGGAGTCAAATCTAGATCTTGACACAACTGTCGCTGAACAGACTAACCACACAAACACCTCTAACTATAACACACTTGAGAGTAGAAGTTCAACACAAACAACCAATGGAAACATTTGGTTTGTTTTCACTTTCAATATAAGAGCAAGAGAAGTGGTGGACATATTGAAAAGAAATTGGCACCTGCTCACAACTGATAGAGACATCACCCAAAAGTTAGGACCATCACCGGTTGTCACTTATAGGTGTGGTAAAAATATAAAAAACATCATAAAAAAACATCATAGAAGGTTGACACAACAACACATGCAGAACAGCAGGTATGTTGCGTTGTGAGATGTGTAATTATTGTAAGTATATAGACATAGGCAGCAAGTTTGTTATCAGAGATAGAAATTATGTTTTGAGAAACAAATTCAACTGTAACTCTAAAGGTGTAGTCTACCTGGCTTTATGTCAACTATGCCCAGCCTTCTATGTCGGGAAAACCGACAGAAGGCTTCGTGACAGGATCTACGATCACACATATGCAATCAATAGACACAAACAAGAGAATGCACTAGCAACGCACTGTATGGAAAAACCCAACCACTCATTTAAATTTAAAGTTATTGAGCAAATACAAGATCAGGACAATTTAATCCACACTATGCTTAGAGGTGGCTCCAGTTGACTAAATTTAGAAAAGATAGAACTTTTATGGCAGTTATGTTTGGATGCATGTCGTCCACCAGGATTGAACGAAGTTTATTCGCTCGCCTGTATACTTAAACTTAAGAATTGGTTACGTTAGGTGTACAATTTTGCACTTAATGTACACAGTCCTCCAATGCGCATATTTTGCATTTGACCAACCAGAAGATAGGTGTCTATTACTTGTTGTGTTTTAGTACATTTTAAAGTAGTTTGTTTAGTATTTAATGACATTGTTTTAATAAGTGTCTTATTCTGTTCTGACAGGACAGGTTATTAAATACATACCATACATATGGTTCAATACATTGTTGTTGTTTGGGGGGGGGGGATGTAGTGCGATAGCATTACACATATGGGCACCCTTTTAATATTTAGACTTATTATACACCTGGGACATAACTGTAACTCTGTTCAGTACTTCACATACAGGCACTGACAACACATTCAACATTAGCATTTGTATGTTTTTATATGTTAATGCTCGTTGATATAACATCCTGGTTTGTAGTAATACACATATACACTTCTCGCTTCTGAGAAGTAGAGTGTAAAATGACTAGAATGCAATGCATGAAACACATTGAACCACTGTGTTTAACTCAAATTACATGTTGTTGGGTTTTCTTGATTTTTGCATATTGTCTTTCTCTTTAAAAGGTGAAAAGCAAGTCAGCACTGCTCTGACTCTGAAAGAGTTAACTTTAAGTAACATCTGTCATGTGACTACTTGTGCTGCATTTAAATTCCCTTTGACTTACAGAGTGCATTTGTCTGAAGAAGTCTGTTTATATTAACAGACGAAAAGCGCTTTACACTTGGATTTGTTGATTCTTGTTTTTTGGTTTATTTTGGACTTTTTTCCATCACAACATTGTTTTTTAAAGGACATTGATTTTATTAAATACTTGTTTGTGGATGCTGGCATTTTTCCTGAGCCGTTTTTCTTGTTTTTCACATCAGTTTTTTGTTCTTGGTGGTTGACTAGATTGCTGCCTATGTGGTAGTTCATGGGTACAGAGTTTTTACCAAAGGAGATGACACTGCACTTTTTGGCATTGAGCTTGAGGCCATGGCTCTGACACCAGCCATCTAATCCAGCTTATGTCTGGATGTCTACGGGGGTGGACATCGTGTTGTGCCACCAAGTCTAATCTTTAGAACAGACACTTATCACATGAGGGATGTCCAAAAATTGTGGATGCCAATGACTCCCATTCTTTTGGCTTTATGAAAATGAGGGAGGGTTATACATGCATGGGATACCTAGTTTGCAAGCCTGACAGTGCCTAGGGTGAGACTGCCTACTAGATATGGGTAGGGGGCACTATGTGCAGATATGGCTAGCCCAAGCTAGCAGCCCGAATATGGGTGGTTTTGGTGGACGTTCAGCAAGGGCGGGTGGTGTGTTGTGGAGGGGATGATGTGTTTTCAATTATGTATCCAGGTGTGTAGGGGTTGGATGGCTCAGTTCAGGCCAGACCATTATGTGGGTGTGAGCCGGTACCATTTCTGTGCATGTGTATCGCACATTTTAATATTCATATGTTTGTGGGATTGTGTTCTGTAGTATGGCCTGGCAGGGTGTATTGGGGATGTGAATGTATGTTCTTTGGTTTCCTTTTTGATTCACCCACTGCTCCCTCGTACACCTCCAGTTCACCTATTGTACATCCGACCCAGTGTCCCTTTGGTGAATTATTACATTACCCCTCACCCCCCCCTTAAATCCACATACACAGCATCCATCCCTTCTCTGGTTGCTGGCCCATGGCACAGACAGCAGTACATATTGCATACTCTACATATCTCTGGTACCAATATGGTTGTGAGGAGAACCCTAGCATATTTGGTCTTCCAGATGCTGTACTTGACGCACATAGGTACACGCAAATACTTATCTTTCATGGCATGGTAGGTTGATCCGGGTAATACCCATTCATTTTTGGTCAGTCCAGACAAGGACGACTCAGACCGCGAATAGGCAGATATTAGGAGAATGCTCTAACCATTGGGCTAGGCTTAGCAAAGGGCAGCAGCACGTAAACACGCTGTGTTTCGCTTCCACTTGGTATAAAAATCAACACTACAATGAAATACAGACACAGGGTTTTAAATTTAATAGTTCTAGGGACGGGGGCTCAATATTCAGCTACGTGCTTGTGTGTTTACTCCTGTGATTTTATTCTGGTGTTCGCGGAACTCTCTTGTATGCTTTGCATACATTTCAGTATCCACGGACACTGACAGGAGTGATTACTATTAGAGGCAGGTTGTACTAGTCAGCATTTTAGGTTGCACGACTGTAGCCGACATGTTAACACCTCCGTGCAGCGCTTAAACACGCCCCCTGCACTCGCACACATTTCCTGTGCACGTGGACGTTGCGGCAGCATGCCTTCATTAATATGCATATGGTGCTGCTGCGCCATCTCTATGCTGCACGGTCGGCACAAGGCTAACTCCATCCTTGCGCTGAGCTTCATGAATCCCGGGGAGTGTTTGCTTTGGAAATTCACATTCAACAGGCATAGCCATCTAGGTCACAAAAGTACTAAAGCTAATATCTCTGGCAGGGGAAGCAGATCAAATATCATATCTTTTTACTCTGAAATAAATTGCTATGTCTTCTGACTGACCATCACAAAAACTGATTCTGAATAGTTGCTATTAGATGTATCTGTTGGAGGTTGGCATACATTAGACACAACTTATCCTCTTTGCTTGCATCATCTCAAGCATTATTTTATCAAACTCCTGACATCAGATTCTATGACAGTAGTGGAAATATGTTTCACAGAATACATTCTTTCTCAAACTGTGATTAGGGCAGTCATTTTCTAAAGCATTAGTATGAAAGTTGACAATTTATAAAAATTCAACATGAGAACTAATTTTGTTTTATTTAACATGTTTTGAAATTAAAACAAAAATGCAAAAATGTTCATCACCTGTACCACAGTCACCACTGCTAATGTTCCATGTAACATATTTTTTGTGGCATGATGACAAATATAGTTGGTGATCACCTCCCAACTTTTGCAATTTGGAATAAATTGAAAGTCTATCAATCTCATAGATTCTCGGGGGAATTTAATAAAGCCTACATGTTTTTTTTTTCTGTGTAGGCATCATGCCGCTCTAACATGGCTGCAAACATTTTTAGATTCAGCAAGCACTGTTGAGCAGCGTGCACAAACGTGCCAACAAGGAAACTTCCATGGCATGCAAATCACCTCATAAGCAGGTGAATCTCATGCACATGAGGCAGGTAGAGTGATGCAGCAAGCAGATAGGCAGCCCTGCAGACCCCATGTCAGTGTCCATAGTGTACATGGTAAAATTCCATGTACAGGACTGTAGACAGAGAAAAAAGGCTGTAAAAATATAGGTAGATAGACAGAAATGGCATAGCACACACAGGTATGAGCAAAATTATCCTCTGTGTGTTCCAAATTTTACAGTAAATATATTAAAATAAAATTTTCTTTAATAATGTTGGCATACTTGCATGGCACACCTCAGTGCACAAACATACCTTATAAAAAAAAGTGGAAAAATCAAATATTAATATCATGAGACAGAAATGTATTATAGGACCCTGCGTGCAGTTTCTACAATGGTGCATTGGTTTTGTTGCTAATGTGGAAGGGCTTGGAAGTGGGGGTCTATATTAGAAGACCGAATGTTTAGGTGATCGAACACCTAAACATCGATCTTCTAATATCGAAAGCAAAAAGTGGCGAACGGCTGATTTAACGCAGGGAAAGATTTCCCTTGGCCGTTTGCCGGAGTTTGCTATTTCCCTACTGTTGAGCAATCTCAGAGTTGGTATATTTAGTTAGGGGGTGTGTGGGGGTCATATCTCCCCACATCAGGGGGTGTGAGGGGGCAATGGCCCCCACTTAATTTAGATGTAAAGTAATGCTTTTTGTGTTGTGGCCGAGGGACGTGTTTCCCTGCAACGTTCGACATTGTGCGGTTCGATATTAGAGGATCGATGTTTAGGTGTTCGATCACTTAAACATTCGGTCTTCTAATGTAGACCCTTGAAAGTGTATAGTATCCAGGTTGTGAGCACTGCTCCCTTTGCAAATGAGGTGGAGTTATTGAATAGCATAATGGTGTAATCGTGTCTGCAGATCCCCTCCATGTAGACAGAGAACCATGTTGGTGTCCACAGAGGAGGTAGTTGATATCAGGAGATGGTGTGTGTCTACTAATTTCTGAGCTGACTGGAGCATACCGTCCCTGTTTGCTTGGCGCGCCATTAAGCTGAGCATGCAAATCTGAGGGAAGTGTGTACTGACTGCTAAACATTGCTTACCTATGGGGCATGTGTTTGCATTGTGCGTCATAGTACTCAAAGTATTTAAAAGGCCAGTGATGTATTAATTAGTGTTGATCCTTGCTTAACTTAAACTAGGGCTATTGAAAGATGTCAATGATATATTAGACTGGTGTACTGCATCATATGTAGCCAATCATGCGAGCAGCACCTACAGTAGAGTACTACAAAGTATGCACATACCCTGCAATCTGATTTTTCCCCCATACACTGCACCATTGAGTACAGACTTGGGAATTTTAACTGAAAGAATGCTAGGAGCTGCTGCAGTTCTGCTACATCTGTATGTGCTAGATGCAAGTCAGTGCTGCTGCTGACAATAGGCCTAGGCAGAGAAGGAGAAGAGTATTCAGGCCCAGGGTAACCTTCCTGGAGCTACATGAGATGGAGATTATAGGGCATTACAGGGTGGACAGGGACATACTACAAGAACTCACTGAACTCTGCCACCCTCAACTCAGGCCCAGAGCCAACAGAGGAGAACTCATCCCAGTGGAGACAAAGGTATGTGTAGCCCTTAGGATAATAGTCACAGGTACCTTCCAAAGATCAACTGGGGACATGATGGGGGTCTCACAGGCATCAGCATACATGGTATTCCACCATTTCCTGGATGCCATGCTACCACAGGCCAGTGAGCACATATATTTTCCCCTCACCCCTGAGGTGAGGGCCAGCAATATGCAACACTTCTACCATTTAGGACACTACCCTGACGTACTGGGTACCATGGATTGCAGTCATGTACACATCAAGGCACCACATGGTGAGGAGGGTAGAATCTAAGTCAAAAGCAAGGGGTACCACTCCATCAACTGCCAGGTTGTGTGCAATGCCCATGGCATTATCATGAATGTGTGTGCTGGCAGCTCTGGCAGCTGTCATGACTCCCATATCTGGCACTCATCACAGCTGTACCAGATGTTTGCTAGGGGGGACATCACACATAGCCATTTAGTGGGGGATGGTGGCTACGCACTGGAATCATGGATGATGACACCCATCAGAAATGCACACACACCCACAGAAGAATGCCATAATGAGGCACACACACAAACTAGGAACATCACAGAGCATGTGTTTGGGTTGCTGAAGTCACAGTTCCGATGCCTCAATATATCTGGTGGACTCTGCTGTACTCTCCAGTCACTTGTGCACATATGTTCACAGCATGTGCCATGCTACACTATATGATCCTGTGAAAACAGCTGCTGCAGAATCAGCACAGGGAAGGAATACACAGCCCTCTACCAGTACCTAGGTCAACACAACCATGCTCACAAGAGGACTTGGAGGAGGATCCCCCTGATGATGTCCCTGTAGGCAGACATAGGCATTGGCCAAGAGACAATGCATAGCGCATTCCCTGACAACCTAGGGCCCCAGGGACTGCTACCTTACTCCTACTCACATACATATATTAAAATAGCTGATGCCAGGCATCCCACATAACCTGTACCTATCCATGTGTTTTCTGTGCACCGCTTGCATCACACAGAGTCAGCCCTGAACTACAGTTCTGTAAACTGCTGCTTTCTAAGGGTAAGTCTCTAATCTACACACTAATTGTAAAGATTACTATAATAAGGTATCATATGTATGGATCTGCTGCTGTTATGCAAGGAAATATAGTGGGCTATTTGGTCAGAGTTAACATCCACATGGGAAAACTGATACCCAGTCCAATAGTATGTGTTCCTTAAGTTTCACTAGGCCTCATGGTTGGAATATTCACAACATCAGGCAAGGGAGATGTTAAGCAGTAGGCACATGTGATATTTGGACTACTGTCTACCCAAGCTGATCATGTGCTGTTGTTTCCCCACCCCCAACACAGTGGTGTACCCATATAACCGCTTTAACAGAAAATCATCTCTGGTATAGCAGTGGACCAGGCAGTCTTAGGGCTGTAACATAGATAGCACATGTGCATTGTAAGTCTCTCTTAATGCAGGTAACAATTTACATATGTATGCTGTTGAATGTGTGATGAATGACCCCTGTCTCTCTAGTGACCTGTGTGGCTCAGTGGACTAGGGAAGCTAAAATGGGTGATGGTAGTGATGGTTCTAATCTGGAATTACTCACTTTTGCATGTGATCTAGTAGTATGCTGGCATTTTCACAGAATGTCATACCTCCCAACCTCTTAGTAGAAATCTGGACAAAGCCAGAAAGATTGGGGGGGCAAAGGCCCAGACATAGGGACAAAGTTTAAATATTGGTCACATAAACCTTGCTGGAATTAAAGGTGTTGCAGTAGTATATATTTTCTGATGAATATAAAGTCTGACACACAATTGTTTGTCTGTAGTTAGTAGAATGTATTGATGTCAACATTCAAAAAGTACCAGAAGACCACAAATGTGTGAGGAACAGACCAAACATATGAGGCAAAACTCTGGACATTTTGCGAAAATCAGGACAGTTGAGAAGTATGCACACTTTCAGTCTGTTGGTGGTGTAACATTACCAACTGCAGTCACAGATTAATACAGCACACAGCTGGGGGAATTCTGTGGACATTTTGAGTGAAGTGCAATACTCCAGAAACAGGGGCGGATGTTAATGTGTGCAACATACAAAATCTCAGACTGGAATATAGTTAGGTGTGGCCTGGAGTCAGATTATAAATACTGATAGTCCCACTGGGCATGCCCGTATACTTAGTAAAAATGAACGCAATTCTGTTGGCCCTTCACTGAAATGACCTAATATGTATAAATATCTATACATACAGACATACAGACATATACATATACATATCCATCTGTCAGTATCTCTCTCTCACATGCATAGTATATCTATCACTATG
The DNA here is from genome assembly GCF_019279795.1 of Protopterus annectens. Taxonomy (NCBI): domain Eukaryota; kingdom Metazoa; phylum Chordata; order Ceratodontiformes; family Protopteridae; genus Protopterus; species Protopterus annectens. Next base: position 1,527,704,930 of record NC_056735.1, read on the forward strand.
TAGTGTCAAATAGATATATATAGCTATATATATTAAAATGATACATAGACTCCCCCATATCACACACACACACACACACACACACACACACACACACACACACACACACACACACACACACACACACAGCTACATTTATATATACATCCCTGTTATATACAGAAATATGTGTGTGGATGTCTGCATTTTCTGACATACCCTAATAATGGTGAGTAAACTGACTATCACACAGCCATAATGTTGCTCAAAGGATCCAAACTAAGGATGCAACAGAACATAATCCACTTACCTGCATACCCCTATGCCTGCTGGATATCACCACGTAGACAGATACATGTGAGCAGGTGATGTAATGTATAATAGTGTCAATGCACATATGGACAGGGCACATTGTCCATGCCCACAGTGCCGCCTATCTAATTGCAAGTAGCCACATATGGCTATACTAGTAACTGTACACACATATAGATAGCATAACATCAGTTATCTCACTGCTAGGGTACTAGATGCAGATAACAGTACGGACCATATCACTCTGCAGCCAGAGATGCTGTTCAATGCAAGCCTAGTTTCTGTAATGCACATGTACTGTGCCTGCAATCAAACAGACAACAGATTTAACCTGAGGCGCATGTGATAAGTACTGAGATCTATAGTGTATAAGCTTAGATAGGTAGGGATTCTAATCTCACTGCAGCCCACGTGTGTGTGTGTGTGTGTGTGTGTGTGTGTGTGTGTGTGTGTGTGTGTGTGTGTGTGTGTGTGTGTGTGTGTGTACGTACTCATGCAAAAGAATGGGCATGCCCTGATGGGCTATCCAGCAGCAATGGTTATGCAGTTTTTGGGCCTGTAATTTGATGCTGGCTTCCACACTGCCTTATACTACAAGGCCTGATGATGTCAGCCAGCTTAAGACTCCCATTTGACAGTGGAGTAATAACACTTAAACCATTGCACATGCGATAAATACTGTGATCTGTAATGTGTAATATCTTGATAGGTAGGGGTTCTAATCTCAATCCAGGCTACTTGGTGCATGCATACCCCTGCAAAATAACTTCCATGCCTCATGGGCTATCCACCTGCAATGGTTATGCACTTTTTTCCACACTGCCGTATTCTACAAGGCATGATGATGTCAGCCACCTTAAGACTACCAGCGGACAGTGTAGTAGCAAGACTTAAGCTGTGGTATGTGCAATAAATAACATGATCTATAGTGTGTAATACCTAGATAGGTAGGGGTTCCAATCTCACTCCAGGCTACTTGTTTTGCGTGTGTGTGTGTGTGTGTGTGTGTGTGTGTGTGTGTGTGTGTGTGTGTGTGTGTATACCCCTGCAGAACAGCTACCATGCTCTCATGGGCTATCCACCTGCAACTTGCTGCTGGCTTCCACACTGCCCTATTCTACAAGGCCTGATGATGTCAGTCACCTTAAGACTACCAGCTGACAGAGCAATAGCAAGACCTATGTCATGGTGTGTGCAATAAATACTGTGATCTATAGTATATAAGCCTAGATAGGTAGGAGTTCTAGTCTCACTTTACCCAACATGGGGCATGTGTATATCCATATGGCATACTTATGATAACCTTTGTAAAGTAGACATAGCTAGGGTTTTGCATCATTTTTTTGTAGCGGGTGATGTGGCCCTCCAAATAACTGACCACAATAAGGCTTGCTGATATCAATAAGCATTATATGTTCTAAACTGATAGTGCTAGCAGGTATGAGTTGTGTTGCGTGCATCAGGTACTGTGATCTGTAGTGTGTACCAGTGCAGAGGTAAGAGTTCTACTCTATATACAGCCAACTTGCAGTATGTGTGTGCCTTGGCATGTCCTGTATGCACTGAGTGGAAGTGGTGCTAGCCTGAATTTGGCCATGTTTGTGTGTGAGGCTGTTACAGCAGTATACATCATGTTATGAAGCCATAGGACATGTGGACTTAACTAGCATAATGGCCATACAGCCCTCACAATCAGAGACATCTGTATACCCCTTGGTGTAGGACCAGCACATATTGCCTCAGTCCAAGAGGGACTCAGGCAGATGATGTGTGTTGAGATGATGGCTGTTCAGTCAATCAAACAGGTAATGTGCTGAGGTGCACTAAGGTGCTCTATGTACCATTAGGCAGGGTCTGTTTCAAGGGTGTTTTATGTCTGCTAGACAATTGTCGCCCACAAGCATGTAGTGCTAACGTCACATAGTAGGTTAATATCCTTATAGTGACTCATCCATCTACTATGCTCCCTACAGACAGGCAGCATATGCACTCCAGCAAGGTCACACCTTCCCCTGTAGCAGACCTTATCACAAATTATGAATGTATGTGTATGCTGACTGCTGCCATTGTCCTTAGTAGACTGTCATACAGATGTGAACCTATGGAGCCATGCATATATACTGCTGTACCTTGCTCTAGTCATATTTCTGCTGTGCTTCCATGCCATACTGTGCTGCATCACTGCTGCTGTGTATCCCCTCAGACTCCTGGAATAGAAACATACACAGGTCTGTGACATACCTGTCATTGTGTAACAATACGTCCAATACAACATCATACAACATAAGGTCCACAAAAGTATGTTGTGTACTCATGACACATGCCAGCATACACTGTATGTTGGTGACCACTACAAGTGGCATGGCAAAACAATAATGCATTACACAAGTACATGTCAAGTAATATAGTCACCCTGTGCATCAGACACATAGCTTCATTCTACTGCATTGATGGGAAAAATGACAGGGATGTGGCACAGGTATCATCATTTGCACAGGGTGATATGTGGTGGTGCTGGAGGCCTAGGCTGACCCAAATGGTTGAGAGCATGTGTGTGAGTTAGGAAGGGGAGCAGGTTAGATGGGGTATGGAGAGGTGCCGTGTGTGTCTGTAGGTGACCTGCATGACAGTGCTGTGTGTGTGCGTGTACACAGTCAAGCTCAGTGCCAGCCCTACATGTGTGTATGTTGGACAGCTGTGGACTGTACATGGTAGAGTTGACAGTTCACCATCTCCAGCCCTGAACACGGGAGCTGGCTCTCCCAGGAGTTGCACTGGCACCACCATGCCTAAGGTCAGATGTGGTGCTAGTACCTGATGGTGACTGATGTCTACTGGGACTATGTCCCCCACAGAGCCACCCAGGACCACATGCCCATGGCCTACCATGTCATGGTGTGGACAGTACACTCCCCTCTGTAGCGCTGGAGTTACTGCCACTATGGAAAGTAACTGCACGGCCGAGTGAACTATCATCAGATAGTGTTGCTGACCTATGTCCATGGGTCCAACTCCGTACTCCAACCAGATGTTCCAGCACAAACAATGGGCAGTCCAAGACTGACACTGTCTCAGCCCACTGTCTGTCCACTGCATCAGTGAACTGATCCAGGGTGTCCCCAGTGTGGTGGAGGCAGTCATGGATGTCAGACTGTGCAGTATCCATAACCCTAAGCATACGTCTGGTGTTCCATACAGAACATGCCTGTGCCTCCATGATGGCCTGAAACATGTGCTGAGTTTCCCATGATGTGACACCTGCAACAGATGGTGGATGGACAGCAGTCTTCATAGGAGCACCCCTGTCAATCTGCCTGTATCTGACCTCTCCAGCTCTCTGGCTATGGCCAATGTCTACACTCACTGAAGCCATAGGTGCCACACTGGTCTGTTCAATGTCTCCACCCTCTGACTGTCCCATATTTGAGGCCTGTGGGGACTGGGTATGTGTGGGCTCACTGACTGTGTGTGATGACAATAGGGGCAGAAGAGGGATGTAAACCTCTGGGACAAATTCAGCTCCCGACAACCCCACCTGTGCCTCACTGTGGCCACCATAATCATCAGAGTCCAAAGAGACACTGACATCAGGTTGTGTGGGGGAGAGACCCCAACCCCCAGTCACCTGTGGAAACCAAGACAAAAGCAGTGCATTACTACCTGCACTATTATGTATGGAAAATCCACAAGGAGTCATAATAATGAGAATCCACAGCTGCATTACCACTCTCACATCTTCTCATCTCCGCTTTCATGCACAACAGACTTCCTCACAACAAAATACACATTCAACTCAAGGCTCTTATAACAAGCACATCAGGTAAATCATGTGACACTTGGCCAGTACAATGTATCTTTTAGGTATATAATATGACACTATACCTGATTAAACAACACATAAAGCCCAGTATACCTGTCTTAACAAATATACACAAATACAAGTTTCAATACCTAAGGTATGTAGCATCAACCTTTCGGTATGTACAAGGCATGTTGGATTAATTGCCTCATGTATACCAGGAGTCTTATTCATAATGAACTATAACTGCAGAAGTGTTTCTGCTTCTTCAACTACACTCCTGTGATTACCCACTCTAGGAAGCATAGGTAACTGTTCTAGACTGGAAAATACAAACATTCTACTCTGGTTACACACAACATTACCTGTACATTGGGAATTATCCTGGCCCTTACCCTTAATAGCATGTATATGTTCCATAACAAAACAGTATAAAGCTTACCAGAAGCAGGATCATGGCCTTGTACAACTCCTGACAGACTTGTAAAAAGGTGAGGGTGAGGTAATTTCAGTATTATCACATGTTGCAGCACAGCAAGGTAATACTTGCATATATCTCACATATACAGTTGCTACTGTGTTACTTGATGTATTGGTGACATTCTGAGTATTAGTGTGCAACTGAGCTTAAATGCCCAGAGCAGCACATAAACCTGACACCCACATAAAGGTAAGTACAGCCTGACAGAATAACTGCTACAATATTACAATGATGATCACAGTAAGCTTACCTGCACACTCCTCTGCTGTGGACAGTGTGGCACCCACCTCCACAATGTATGGTGTGATGGATGCCTGGGAGCTGTCTTATGTCCCTAGGTTTGCCAGGAATTCCTCAGTGGCCGTGAGTGGTTGTTCTGTTGCAGGTCTTCCACCGGTGATGGCACGATCCCTGGCTACATCAGCTGCCCTTCATCATGCAGCATTCATCATGTTTGTAGCATGGTGTTGAACCTGCTCATATGTTCTGTCCTGGTGGCCAGTCTCATTCACATCCCAGACATGGTCTGTCCACAATGAAGCCTGCTGTTCCCTGTTATGCCTCCCCCTGGAAAGGAGGATGTGATGATGCTGCCATAGTCCTCAAAGTATTCGTTCATTCTCTGCATCTGAGAAGGGGACATGCCATCTTCAATTTATTAGTCCTGAAACACACCAAAAGGGAAACACATTACAGGATCAAATGCATGCATGTTTACTATGTACTGATACAGCAAGAACAAAATGGCCAGCATTATCCACTGTTTACTCACACATGTCATATCCACAGTGTGACAACATACTGCATGTATGGATACAACCCAGATAGTATCATTACTGAGGTAGTTTCCTGTGTGCCATGAGAGATTCTTCTGTATGATCACACACCCAACATACCAGTCCACTGTGGTGTGTCCCCCTGAGGCCAGCCACTCAATAATATGTCATAAGACCAGTGCCAGACAAATAGCAGTGTGCTGTTATGACCACTATATTGGGACAGTCCAACAACACCAGTGTGCCACAATGACAAAAGACAATGCAATCCCGATATATTGTACACCCCCCCGTATGTGTAAGACAGCAGGGTAGCAATGACATGTCATTACCACAAGTCTAAGACAGGCTTACTGCTGTAATCCCTATTCCCCATACCTCCATCCTCCCATCTGCATCCTGTTATACACAAAAAACAGTTACATACCTGGTGGAGTGCAGTACTCCTCTGTTGAAATGTGCTACAAGTACTGTTTCATAAAGGTATGCTCTGTGTCAGGAAAGTCTCATACAGAATGTTTGTCATAGCCAGCTGCTTGCATTTTAATATGCTTCTCATTAGCAGGTAATTGCCTCTAAACCAATCTGTGACCCTGATATGCTAATTGCAGCCAAAACAGCTGAGTTGCACTATCATTAGCCAATGATGTGCAACCACTGTGCAATATATAAGGCCTTCGTGTAGAACAGGGCCCCTTTCTTAGCTGTTGAGATAGGCATTACTGTGGTGAAGAGACTACATTGTTGCAGAGGGTAGGTCTGTAGCAGAATCCTTTACATAGAGCTGTGTGTACCACAGGCTGCAGCAGCTACTGCAGGTAATAGACTTAGACTGTGAGTGTGAACACTGTATAGGACAACAAGCTATAGGTGTATCTGTGTCAGCTGTGTCAGTCTTGCTGTAGAGGCAGAGCCAGGGTGAGAGTAGCCTTTACACTCCAGTTATGGCATGTGTTTAAGGTACATATGGAAGGCAACTGTGTACGTAACAGAGTACTAGGTGACATATAGTAATGCTATACGGATATGTGATGTGTGTCCTTACCTGCAGGCCTTTGACTTCCAGCAGTGAAAAGCAGTTATTTAATTTGCACTGCTTTGTGTGCAGATAATGAGTGCATGAAGCATTCATTAATTGCTGTCTCCATAATAATGTAATTGAAATGCAACACAACACTGGATTTGAACTCAAGACTGTGTGGCAAAATGTACTGTATGCAACACATTTAACAGACTGAGCTACTGAGCCTCTGCTACAGCAGATGTATTTGCAAGATAGATGTACACACATACAGGCTGTGACATACATTTTCTACATCCATCAGTATGTGCATGGCTTTATATGAATGTATTTCTGCACCAGAGTCCCAGTTGAATACGTACTTTGCCATGAGTGCCTTAGCAGGTGACTTTCTACATGCTGATAAAAGGGCACATTTACCTGCTATCATAGGCCTCAGTTACATTCATTATCATGCTTTTGGCTGTCTAGTGATGTACTATTGCACCAGAGTTAAAGGTACACTCCCATTTATTCCATTACTTTTTATTCCAGTTTGAAAAGTGCAGCATGGCATGCAGCTCTGCTGAAACACGCCTAATGACTGTAATTGGCAATTACTATGTTTTGTTCAAACCACCTGTTTTAATTAAGAGTTGAGTAGCATGGTGGGTAAATGCAGTGTGCTGCAAGTGTTATGGGGTTAGGTTTGAAACATGGTTGAGGTGTTTATTTTGTACATGTGTCCTACAATGTTAGAAACACATATAGTCATTATAGCTCTATTTAGCTGAGCTTAGCAGAGCTGCGCCACTCAGCGCCTTGTGCAGCGCTGCGCTAAAAGATATAAAGAAAAGGAAAAAGGGGAGATTGGAAAGTGGTGAAATGTGGGCAACTAGGGGGAACAGCATAGGGAAAGGCATGGAGGGATGTGCCGGAAGGGTGTAGGAAAATACTATAGCTATCCAGTTCTTGTACAACAACAATTGTGCACTTTGACATATTTGTAGATAAATTTGGATTTTCAAACCCCAGAGAGAGGGGTGAGGACAACATAACTGCATTGTCAAGCCAATTGGACCAAATTACGTGTGTCCAGTGGACATGTGTGTGAAATGGAAAGCTATGTAGGTGACGGTATTTTTTTTCTGGGACAGGTGCTGATTTTTTTTTTTTTAAGATGAGAGTGGAATGTTGGGGAAGGGACATAGATACATGTCAGGGAGGTAAGTTGGGTAGGTGAGGATGTATTTGCAAACAGACAAGACATCAGACAGGGAGGTGTGTGACACATGAGGAGGGTGAACACCTTGGATAGGGAGGGTGTTGTGGAATCCAAGTTCCATGTGCCTCCACATGGCAGCAGTATGACTCACTTCCCCACCCATGGGACTATTGACACTGCTCCATAATTTTCCCGAGGGTGGCTGTGCTGGAGGCTGGGTACCAGGGCAAAGCTGCTCCACCAGGATGGCCAGCATGCCCTCAATCTGGTGCAGGTGGTGGTCATAGGCATGATGGACTATCCTGCACACCAAGACTGGCAGGTCTGCATGAGTGACAACACCCCCCTCCACCACTGCTCCCAGAGGGAGGGAACGAGCACCATCACCTGGGGCTGTACTACCTGACACTGCAGGTAGTGCAGGGGCAGCAGAGGAGCCACCACCGGTCTGGGTCCCAGACATGGTGGGACCCTGTGCCATGGCCGGTTGAGGCAAGGTAGGGGGATTAGCTGGAATTAGCCTACCTGGAGGTGCTGTGGTAAATGAGGTATAGCAATACATTACAGTTAGTAAAAACCAAGCCAATGTTAGTATTAACATAACTGAACTTCATATTTATTCATCCCAATACATATATTAATGTATATTATGTGCAACACAACATTAAGTAACATAATAGTATGGTAACAGCATTCCAGTACAAAGTAAACCACAGGGCCAACAAAACAGTTTAACAAATATGTTAATATTGCAGCATAATAAAACATAATAATAATCAACCACATTTTCCAAAATATAGTTTAACAAAATATGTTATTATTAATCATAATAAAACCTAACAATAATGAAACACATTTTCCAAAATATAGTTAGTTTAACAAAATATGTTAATATTAAATCATAATAATAAATAACAGCAATAAATAAATGAAGATAAGGGGTGAAGGTAGAGAGAGAGAAACATGCCATTGCTGACAGTGCAGATTATATCCCTGAAAACACTGAAATATATACTCTGCAGGTGTGTAGTGTCAGGTTTGAATGCAGTGACTATAATTCAATAACTGATGTAGCATGTACATACCTCTCAAGCTGTTAGCATGGGTAAGTATGGGCAAAGCAGTAACAAATGCAGGTACACCACTACACAGAACAGTTTCACATAATGTGGACATATAACTACCCAGGTATTCTGTAAACGGATTTGGTAATACATGGCATTCCAGGTAATAATGTATCTGCTAATCATGTGACAGACAGATTAGGCAGTTTTAATTACATTACGATAAAATGTGACACTTGAGAGGCATGTTTGTGTGCAGTAAGTAAACTAGACAGCTGTCATGCCTTAGTTGGCAGGCATGGGAAAAGAACTTGACAACTTGGACTGCAGGGGACATCTGCAAATAATGTAATAATTGACTGCAGCAACTTAGTAAAGACATGCAAGGGATACAGCCATACTAGGATTACATAGCTTTATTTCTAATCATCAGTGTTGATGAGCACATTCTTGGTATTGATGTTAACATTCTGTGAAATCTAAACACAATATCTACTCATAATATGGGCTACTTCACCCATATATTTGTTGTGTTCCTGGTGAGAGAGAAAATGTGAACATTATGTAAATTACATGAGACATACAACTGGATTTGAACCCAGGATTGTGTGTGGCAAAATGTACTCCATGCAAAGCATTTAATACACTGAGCTACTGAGTCACTGCTAACTAATGAGTGGTAGATACTTGCCTGGAGCTCACCTTGAACTATACTATGAATTGAGCAATATAAGTTACAGGACATTCCTCTGGCATTCTAGTACTGGCACAGTGTTATACTAGACTGCAGTGACAATAGAACATGCATGCATGGAATACAACCATACTGTATATATGAAAAAAGCTGTAGTTTAGAATCAACAATGCTAGTGAACACATTTTATTGGTATTAGTTTGAAATATCTGTGAAGTCTACACACAATATCTGCCCATGGATTGGACTACCTCACCCATAGGTTCATAGGTTCATACTAGGCTATCTGCCCTAGGGCATTTATAAGCCTAGCCAGAGTGTGTTTGGCTTTCGCCACCCATTTTAAATGAATTTTGCTATGCCCTTTTTCGAGGTTAGTATACTGTGCCTCTGTCTAACAGTGACACAGAAGTGATACCCAGGGTAAACCTACAATCTCCCATCCACTCATCAAGATTCCTCTTGAAGAGAGTCAATGAGCGACTCTGCCTAACCTGGACTGGGATTTTATTCCAGAGTGAAGGGAGCCTCTGGGTTATGAATCTGTCCCTCCAGCATGTCCTATTTATTTCAGTGCTGAGGTTCAAGTCTCTTGAGCGTGTAGCTCGATGAGATTTGGATTTTCTGAGGTGCAGCATGTCCATTAATTCCGGGTTGGACATGGCTTTATACGTCAGGCACAGATCGCCTCTGAGCAGGCGGTATGCCACTGAGTAGAGCTGGAGTTTCTTTAACCGGGCAGCATATGGCATCTGTTTGAGCCCTTTGATCCTCTTGGTGAGGTACTTTTGGGGTCTTTCCAGTTGCTGCAGGTGTCTGGTAAGATACATCCCAAAAGGGGCATTGTACTCAATTATGGGCCTGATGAGGGATGAGTAAAGAGGCACGATGACCTCCCTGATCTAGATGTGAATCCCTTCATGATTAGGTGGGCTATATAAAATGTTTTTCTAACCACTTTGGCCACGTGGTTTTCAAATGAGAGATTGCTATCAACTTGGGTCCCCAGGTCCCTAATTACTTCTTCCGTACTTAATGGATTACCACCTATGTGGTAATTTGTGGGCACTTTGTTTTTGCCAAAGGGGATGACTATACACTTTTTGGCGTTTAGCTTGAGGCCATGGCTCTGGCACCAGTTGTCTGTTTCTATGAGGCCCTTTTGTAGGATGCTTGTGTCGGCTGGAGAGTCGATTATGGCGCCTAGTTTGCAGTCATCTGCAAACTTGGTCAGCCACAGTCCTTCCATGTTGGCCTGTACCTCCGAGAAATATATACCGAACAGGAGAGGTCCCAGGACTGAGCCTTGTGGGATGCCACTTGTAACTGGTTTGGAGTCTTACATGGCTCCAGCAATTCTAACCATGTGAGTTCTGTCCTTGAGCCAGTTTGCAACCCATCTAGTGACATAGGGGTTTATATTTAAGCTGGTGAGCTTATCTATAATGCCCGAGTGGGGTATTGTATAGAAGGCTTTTGCGAGGTCCAGGTAGGCTGTGTGGACCACCTTCCCCTTGTCAATGGCCTTGGTGACTGTTTCAAAGAAATCAACCAGGTTTAAGAGGCAGGATCTGCCCTTAACAAAGTCGAACTGGGTAGGATCCAGTGTCTGTAGGTCCCCAATATCTTTATTTATAAGGTCCATGATGATCCTTTCCATAGCTTTGCAGACCAAGCTAGTCAGGCTTATGGGGCGATAGTTTCCAGGATCCGTTGAGGCACCACCTTTGTGGAGAGGGACCACTGTTGCTGTATGCCACTCTTTGGGTACATATCCTGTAGTAAGGCTGAGACTGAACAGTAGTTTTATGTTTGGGTTTAGCTCTTCTTGGAGTTCATGTAGGATGCAGCCCGGGACACCGTCTGGTCCCATTGATGCTGTGTTTTTTGCTTTGGAGAGGGCGGCTCTTACCTGAGCATCTGAGATGTCAGGGGGGCAGCACTCTGCTAGGATAGATATTTGCCCTTTTGGTGGGGGGGGGGAAGTTTGTGCTGAACCTGTCAGCTAGGATGTTGGCAATGTCTGTGGGTTCGGTGTATTTTTTGTCATTTTGGACTAATTCTGAGCATATCTGGGAATTCCCACCCAGGTTCCTAACATAACTAAAGAAAGTCTTGTGATTATCCTTAGTGTCCTGTGCAATTTTTCTCTCAAAGCTGGCCTTAGACGATTTTATGAGTGCCCTTAGTTTTTTGCTAATACTGATCAGAGATGCCTTCCCTTTTTGGGATTTTGCTCTATCATGTAGTAGCTTCCTCCTTCTATTGTATAGTTTGTTTATGGCTGGGGTCCACCAGACAGGACGCCTGCCTTTGGAGGATTGGGTCTTGGCTTTATTTGGGATTGCATGATCCATGCATTCCTGAAGGTGTTCATAGAATGTGTTTATAAAGGATTCTGCGGTCTGGGCCGTATTTTCCACAGGCCAGGGGGCTTTGAAGGATTCCACCTCAGTTTTGAGGAGTGTGAAATTTGCTTTAGAGAAGTTTTTCACTGTGGTTTTCTGGGCAAGGGGTGGGGTCGGGATGTGAATATCCAGTGAGATTAGTTTATGGTCTGATCTTACCAGTGAGGGATACACTTCTGGTCTGGAGCATAGAGCCCCCATGTTGGTGATGATCAGGTCCAGTATGTTTTCCCCTCTTGTGGGAGTGGTAACAAGTTGTTCCATAGCATTTGAGTTTATAAATTCTAGGAACCTTTGGGCTAGGGTGTTGGAGCTAGAGTAATGCTCCCAGTCTATGTTTGGGTAGTTGAAGTCACCCAATATAATGGTGTTTGGAGAGACCTTCATATTTTCCAGTGTTCTCTGGAAGGCCGAGTGGGGTTCCTGGGTTTGGGAGGGTGGTCTGTAGCAGGCTATAAACTGGAAGGCAGTTTTACCCACTGTTAGTTGCACATGGATAGTCTCTGATGCTTCGTGCTGTGCCACCAACCTGGAGGTGTGGGTATCTTTGACGAATATTGATACTCCCCCTCTTTTGTGGTTCGGTCCAAGTTTTGGGGCCGAAAAGCATGGTATGAGGTATAACCTGGTAGTGCTGGGGTGCTCTCGGGAGCCTTGAACCAGGTTTCTGTTACTGCACAGATATTGATGTTCTCCATGATAAGGAGAGTTTCGAGTGCGTGCATCTTGAGGTTTAGACTTCTGGCGTTGAGTAGCATTACTCTTAGTTTCTTATCCCTTGTGATACCTATGGAGGTGGGTTTGTCTTTTGAGCCTTGCCTAAAAAAGGCACTATGGGGGTAGCAAGAGCCTTTGCCAATATCCGAAATCCCAGGGGTGACAGGTGCAAGCCGTCCCTAGCGAAGCATCGTGGCTTGTCGAGCATGTCATCCCAGGCTGACAGGCATTGGATCCCCTTTGAATAATACTTAAGCCAATTGTTGAAATTGATCATCTTGCCTTCATATTGTGGCATCATTCTTGGTGAGGGTAAGATGCTACTCAAGGTCAGGGTCATACCGGCCTGGGCTACATGCTCAGAGAGCTCCTCTATGTCTCTTTTCATGTAGTCCAGGGAGGTACGTCTCAGGTCATTCACACCAGCATGGACAATGACTGAGTCATATTTGTACTTGCCTTGGAGTGACCTGAGTGCTTGTGTTATATGGAGGAGCCTAGCGCCCGACAGGCAGCTCCCCGTGACCTTCTCCTTGTTCAGCCTGGTGAGCGGGACATCAGTGTGCCTGACGATAGAGTCACCTATTACAAGTGTATCAGGTGTGTTGTTTAGCCTTAAGGGCTGTGACTGCTCAGCACACTGGCTTTGTGAGCTATGTGTTGCACGTGGTTTGTTTTGGGGTAGCGGTTATTGGGTGTCTGCTTTGGAGGTCTCTGCTGCTTAGGCAGATTTTTATTTAGAGCCTCCGAGTATGTTTTTGTGTGTTTATGTGTTTGGTTTGCTGTCATGGTAGGTCTATGTGAGACTGGAATTGTAGTGAGTGTGGTTTCCTTCTCCTCCTGACTGGTTACGTCAGTACTGAGTTGAGAGAGCTTAGCCTCCAGTTTGGCTATATGGTTGCATCTCTCACATGTGTTGGAATTTGTTGGGAGGAGGAGAGGGTTGTCTGTGTACATGAGGCAGTTGTAACATTGCCTCAAGATTCCCAGATTCACCAGTTGGACCGGAGAGGAGATTGACAACTGACCTTTGGACATGCTAGAATAGTATTGGAAATTCCTTTGAAAAAAAGGGCCAATGGGGAACAAGGTACTCAAGGGGAGTTTGTGAGGGTGTAGTGCTTTTAATTTTTTAGTGCTGACTTATATAATTGCTTTAGTGAGCAAGTGCCAGGCTTTAGAGTAGGAATAGGGTGTTTATTATGAGAACTATATCAGTTCTAAGGGAAAAAGTGAAGAGCAGACTTTGTGGAGCCGAGAATGGTTTAAACCCAATTAAGCAGAGCTGCCCGATGCTGCGCTATGCACAAAATCGCACAAAGCCACGCCAAAGCAGGTTTTATACAGGGGGACTTGAAAGAGCTAGAAATTGGCCCAAAACGGCCAATAGACTACCAGATTCTTGTGCTGGGAACACTCCTCCAGGGATAGATAGGCTGCTCTAAGCTCCCCACTGCCACTGGTGAACAAAGAAGCCTCCCTTTATCCAAGAAAGGAAATGGGCAACACAGGAACTTTCCAAAAGTCCAGAATACAGCAAAGCCTGTATTTGGACTACTCTAGGTCAGGAAAGACGGGAAGCAAGAAACAGCAGGAAAATGCAATAAATATGTAACACAGGCTAGTGCACTTGAGTGTGTAGCCTCAGCAGGTAAATGCAACAAACAGGACAAACCTTAAAAGTGCAGGTGCAAAAACAACTTTAAACAGTTTAAAACAGTTCAAGAAGCAGAAATACTTGCAGTTTAACTAGATCGGTCAGTCGCCCAGGTAGTAGCAGGAAAAAAAACACTTTTATCAGGTTAGCAGTCGCTGTTTTAGCCTCTCTGCTGCTAGCACCACTCTGCAGGACCACGAAGAGCTTGGCTGAGTAGTAACAAGCGCAAAAACCGCGCCAAAGCGGGTTTTATACAGGGGGACTTGAAAGAGCTAGAAATTGGCCCAAAACGGCCAATAGACTACCAGATTCTTGTGCTGGGAACACTCCTCCAGGGATAGATAGGCTGCTCTAAGCTCCCCACTGCCACTGGTGAACAAAAAAGCCTCCCTTTATCCAAGAAAGGAAATGGGCAACACAGGAACTTTCCAAATGTCCAGAATACAGCAAAGCCTGTATTTGGACTACTCTAGGTCAGGAAAGACGGGAAACAAGGATAATTTTTTTGTTTTTTTTTCTTTTTTGCAACAAACGGCAGGAAAATGCAATAAATATGTAACACAGGCTAGCGCACTTGAGTGTGTAGCCTCAACAGGTAAATGCAACAAACAGGACAAACTTTAAATTACATGCGCAAAAGCATGCTAAAGCTGGCTTTAAAGCAGGGGGTTAGAAAGAGATAGGAAATGGCCCAAAACAGCCAATAAGCTACAAGTCACTGGGCTGAAGCCACTCCTCAAGAGACAGATAGGCTGCTCAGAGCTCCCCACTCTCACTGGTGAACAAAGAAGCTTCCTCCTATCCAAATAAGGATATGGGCAACACAGGAACTATGACACAGCCCAGAGATCAGCAATACCCGAAGAGTGGACTATTCTAGTTCAGTAAAGGCGGGAAACAAGGATATATTTTTTTTTTTTTTTTTTTTTTTACAAAGTAGCAGAAATTAGGTACAGAAATACAGTAAATGCTTTAATTCGGCTAGCACACTTGAGTGTGTAGCCTACCAGTTAAACTAAGCAAAAACAAACTTCAAAAGTACAAAAAACTCAGAAATACAGGCAGGAATGCAATAAAACAACTTTGCAGAGCTTATTTAGTTAAAGAAACAGAGAAGTCTATATATACAGAAAAGCAGCTAAAACACACAAACACTTCAGATGCAGTGCAACCTAGAGCACTTGAGTTGTAGCAATATTAAGGCAATTACAGTTATAATAAATGCTCTGAAATATACTCTATATTTCCAAAATGTTTGAGAAGCACAGTCAGAACACAAGGAGAT
The DNA here is from genome assembly GCF_019279795.1 of Protopterus annectens. NCBI lineage: Eukaryota > Metazoa > Chordata > Ceratodontiformes > Protopteridae > Protopterus > Protopterus annectens. The sequence goes on from NC_056735.1 coordinate 1,527,720,327, forward strand.
TCAGGCAAAAAAAAATGTTTTTTTTTTTTTTGAAAGGGAAAAAGGAGAAACAGAAGGCCTTATCCAATGTTCTCTCTGTATTAGGTAGAATGAGCTAATGACACTAGACTGGGGGGAGTGTCACAGATCAGATTTACAGTATGGGCGGGCAACTGCAAAACCACCAAGTATAACAGCAAGACATCAACTGGGGGGGGGGACAAAAACAATAGCCTACAGACAGTAAGCACTAGAGAAAGCCACAAATGAAAGTTTTTAAACAGATAAAGATTTGTAAAGATACAGAATGCTTTTAACTGCAAACAAATCAGTTACTTGTGCAGATTAGTTAATAGCAATAAAATACACTCAAAGACTAAAAAGCAGGCAATAAAAGTGCTATATATTAATTGTTAGAAACAATAATCTGTATAAATAATCGAAAAAAAACCCAGGATACTTATATATCTCAGCTAGCAGTTGTGGTCAACAACTCTCATCCACTCTGCTCAGTGTGTATAGACAGAAACCCTATCAAAGTTAGGGCTTAAATACCAGAAGAACAACTTTTTTTTTTTTTTTTTTACAAAAACACAAAAGAACCAGCCCCCACTAGCCAGCAGACAATTAACACAATCTAGCCAAGTTAAAGAAAGGCTTCAGCTAAAACCAATAGCCTACAGACAGTAAGCACTAGAGAAAGCCACAAATGAAAGTTTTTTAACAGATAAAGATTTGTAAAGATACAGAATGCTTTTAACTGCAAACAAATCAGTTACTTGTGCAGATTAGTTAATAGCGATAAAATACACTCAAAGACTAAAAAGCAGGCAATAAAAGTGCTATATATTAATTGTTAGAAACAATAATCTGTATAAATAATCAAAAAAAAAAACAGGATACTTATATATCTTAGCTAACAGTTGTGGTCAACAACTCTCATCCACTCTGCTCAGTGTGTATAGACAGAAACCCTATCAAAGTTAGGGCTTAAATACCAGAAGAACAACTTTTTTTTTTTACAAAAACACAAAAGAACCAGCCCCCACTAGCCAGCAGACAATTAACACAATCTAGCCAAGTTAAAGAAAGGCTTCAGCTAAAAACAATAGCCTACAGACAATAAGCACTAGAGAAAGCCACAAATTAAAGTTTTTAAACAGATAAAGATTTGTGAAGATACAGAATGCTTTTAACTGCAAACAAATCAGTTACTTGTGCAGATTAGTTAATAGCAATAAAATACACTGAAAGACTAAAAAGCAGGCAATAAAAGTGCTATATATTAATTGTTAGAAACAATAATCTGTATAAATAATTGAAAAAAAACAGGATACTTATATATCTCAGCTAACAGTTGTGGTCAACAACTCTCATCCACTCTGCTCAGTGTGTATAGACAGAAATCCTATCAAAGTTAGGGCTTAAATACCAGAAGAACAACTTTTTTTTTTTTTTTTTTTTTTTTATACAAAAATACAAAACAACCAGCCCCCACTAGCCAGCAGACAATTAACACAATCTAGCCAAGTTAAAGAAAGGCTTCAGCTAAAAACAATAGCCTACAGACAATAAGCACTAGAGAAAGCCACAAATGAAAGTTTTTAAACAGATAAAGATTTGTAAAGATACAGAATGCTTTTAACTGCAAACAAATCAGTTACTTGTGCAGATTAGTTAATAGCAATAAAATACACTCAAAGACTAAAAAGCAGGCAATACAAGTGCTATATATTAATTGTTAGAAACAATAATCTATATAAATAATCGAAAAAAAAAAACAGGATACTTATATATCTCAGCTAACAGTTGTGGTCAACAACTCTCATCCACTCTGCTCAGTGTGTATAGCTTTATTACCTGATGTCTGAAGAAGAGAGAGTATTATGTGACCGATATTGGCCTGGACACATCCTTGGACAGTACTATGAGTTAAGCAATACAGTTTGCAGGCCATTATACTTGGTGGGTACAACTATTACAGTGTTACACTTGGCTGCAGCAACCTTACTATAGACAATCAATGCATACAGCTCTACTGCAATGGATTTGACAACACAATCCTACTGAACAACATTTTGCTTACTGTTATTGGTATTATTATTGCTTTATTGACATATAGTTCTTATTGTTCATTTATTGCACTACAGCTGCACAGCTCTAATTGCCCATTTTTTGCACTACAGTTCAATATGCCCATTTATTGCACTACAGTTTTTCTTGTGTATACTTTATTGCAGTAAATGCTTTACTCTTTCTTGCTTATTGCACTACAATTGGCATACTAAATCTGCACTTACCATGCACACAGACCAATCTGGCCAGGCACCTGGCATAGGACTCGACATTGCGAGCACTCTCAGCTGCAGCTGTTGGGAGAGAAGCACACCATTATGCATACCAGTTTTGCAGACATTCAGCTTGTATTTTGTATAGACAGAGGAAGACATACTCACATACTTGTGGGACATTCCCATCTCAAGCATCCTGGACCCAGGGTTCCAGGGTTCTCCTCTTTCTCCTTTTCAGATTGTCAAAATGGTGGTGACACTGCTCACCTGTGCAGTGGATACCAATAACACTGGTGAGTTCCCTGACCAAATGGTCCCAGGCCTCCATCTTACACTCTGAACCCTGGAATCCACCCATCAGCCAGGGTTCATGGTTTTTAACAAGGTTCCTGACCATAACCCTGGACATCTGAATGCTCTACCTCTGCACCCGAATGCATACACCTTCGCCAACACTGCCAGCCATACTAACAGTTGATTTAACTCCAATTCACTTTTGCAGATTTTCCATCTATTGGGCTTAATATAGGCTGTTTTACCACCCTTACACATCATTGAGCAACATTCAAAAAGCGCCGCATAGCTTAGCAGTGTGCAAACCAGCTAAGCAGAGTGAAAACTTGCAGAACTATGGTTTTAGGAATGCTTTGCACCATGCAAATATTGGTAGCCATTAGCATATTATGCACTGCTTAGCATGAATGAGCAGTGCTTAGTAAAGCACAGCAGTGCCAAAATTCAAAACAGTTTCATGAAATTAAAGAAAAATAGTACATTAATTTACAGACATGTTCTGCTTTTTATGGACTTGAACCCCAGACCTACTACACATAAGACTGTAACTCTACCCATGGAGCTAGTTGGATGTTATAAAAACTAGTATACTTTCACATATACTACTAGGCTACCTGTTAGCATTGCTGAGCAAAGTGCCGTGCAAACGCTCTTAAACACAGCTATAATTAAATAATTAATTAAATCCAGTTTCTATTTTTAGATGTCTTGCAGGTGTCGCCCATGTATGTATGAGCTCCGCTTGGCTCTGCTGTGCTCTGTGCTGTGCTGTGCCATGCAAATAAAAAAATATATATTATGATAATTAATTACATTTGGTTTCTATTTTTAGATGTCTACCAGGTGTCAGCTGTAAGCACAGCTTGGCATTGCTGCGCTCTGTGCCTCACTGTGCAAACATGCACTAAAAAAAATTATAAAAATCATAACATATCATAAAAATGACATATTATACAGTTGACACACTTCACAATATTACAACAGTGGTGGACAGCATTACAGGGAGCCTCACACTCATCTGCAGCCATGGGTAGCCACTACACCTCTACATATCTACCTACACTGATTCAATGTCCATGTTCCCCGGGTCTCCTTCGGCAGCGTGCCATCATTAATATACATGGCGCACTGCCAGGGAAGAACCATGGCTGTGTACACAGATACATTCCATGTAGGCTCTACACTGTGCCTACATGGATTTTATTAACTCCTGGGGTCTGTGTTTTTAAGACCATGAGATATTTTGATGAACATTTAACTTCACCCACTAATCCTAACTCATTGGCTTTGTTAGTTTACATTAGTTTTATCAATCTTTTGTTAATAAAGTCTGATCTCAAAGGCCATATGAGAGCTAGAAATATATACTATGGGATGCCTATTACAGGGCCAAACCACTAAAAAAATGTACTGGCCAAGTAGAAAAAAAAATCTTGTAACCACACAATAACTTGGTTCAAACCAGTCGAGAAACTCAAGCTGCTGCAAGAACAGATTTTTTACTTAAAAAGTTAAGCACTTTCATCTCATATATTCTGGACTTCATCAGATTTGAAAAATGAAAATAGCTGTATCCCTTTCATCATCTTGAAGACACTGTATATTATTTTATATTGTAATTCACAACATTTTACCCACAAATTGCTGTAACCAGACTGGATCACACTTCATTATAGAGGTACACCCTTTACCACACTCCTTGTCTTAGAGCACATGGTCCTCAAATATCTATACAAATTCAAGTCTGGATTGACTGCTTCAGACAAGCTCCCTCCTGAGCTTCTAAAGATCAGAACAGAGTGTAGAGTTGTTCCAATATCTTTTTAATTAACTAGCTCATGCCTGCAATCTGAAAACAGGCCTTAGTTGTCTTTTTGCATAAATGTGACTCATTACTTTTAATAAGTATCTCAAGGATATCTAAAATACTGGACAGATGTGTTCATCACAAACTTCTCTGTCATCTTGTTAGCTCAAAGTTACTGCCAAATGCATAGCATGGTTTTTGATCAAAACATGGCAGTCATACTGCACATCTCTACACTACTGACTTCCTCTGCAAGAAACTTAATAACTGTCAATACTTCGCTGCACTTTTTCTAGATCTGCCTAAGGCATTCAACATTGTTTTTCCAAGCTCCCCAGTGTCTTTCCTTATGTGAACTCACCTTCAGTGCCATTAAATGGTTCAGTTCCTTTCTTACTCACAGCAAACAATATGTCAGGTAGGACAGGACCATATGTATGCCTGTTACAACTGACCACGGAGTATCTCTGAGCTCAGTTATTGGTCCTTTCCATGTCATTGTATTTCATGATGATATGGTTAAGTGCTGTATTGAAGTACAGCTTATATAGAGTGTGAATAACTGTACTATCATTCTTTCTTATCCAGTTCCTGTAGTTGTCAGGACAAAATTCCAGAACAACTTTCAACCTTTCCAGGTATGTGTCAAGAATATGAATCTGTTCATAATAACAAATACAACTCAATGCTTTTTTTGTGCATGTGTAACATGGATTTAGCACAAAGACATCAGTTATATACCCTAAACATTATCTTTCTTGAAATATCTCCCACTGAAATAGTCAAGTGCAATAAGCTGTTAGGTTGAATGATTGGTAATCAGTTACAAATTAATAAATATATCTTATTACTAGATCAAACCAAAAATTGGGAAGACTATGTCATGCAAAATCTTTTCTCATTCTCACATCTTATGTGGATATTGCTACAACATACTTGCTTCCCACATTACTGCATTCTGCCAACCTTCTTAAGCATCTTCCTTAATGCAACCTCATAAATTACAAGGCTACTATAGAACTGCACATTTTGCTACTGTGAATCATCGTCATATGCACAGCTTTGTATTTCTGAGACAACTTCATTGTCTGGAACTTAAACTTCTGGCTCAGATTCAACTGAAATTTACCTACAAAATTATGTATACCTCAGATAGTTTCTCTGTCTATCCATATGCAACTTTGCTTCCTGGTGAATCACACCTGAAAATCTTAAGTCATCAGTATGTACCGTTTTGTCTGCAGCCTTTTATTATTATTTTATTTTATTTATTTTATCTATTAAGCAGATATAAAGAAAATGAGTGCTGCTCAGTATATGTAGTTTAAGCTTGGATACCAGTTTTCCTCTCCAAAGGCACACTTCTGAGATTAAATCACTGAAAAATGAATAAAAATAATCACGTTCAGAAAAAAATGGAATTGTAGCTATGTTGCTATTTGAATGCCATCATGCTCCTCTGCTGTATGACTCCCTACTATTTATTTAATTAATTACTGAGTGTTTATTAATGAGATAAGTTGATGGTCAAGTATCCTTTTCAGTTATGACATGGCCACAAGGTGAGTACAATTTATTTATTTATCCTTTGTTGACAAAGTTAGTCCCATTAGGCTAGTAGCCTATTTTCAAGGGAGACCTAAGGTGGTATTTATACTACTATGGGAAATTTGGTCAGGGCATCAGAGAACTTCCTTTATGTATTAGAAGAGTGCATGCTCTGTTTCTAGTGCAATGGCAGATGGGAGAACAACACTCAAGAAGATCCAAGATAGTGGATGGCACAGAAGCAAATGCAGTGCAGTGTTTGAAGCTCTACAAAGTTCTGAGGAGCTGTTTCAGTAGAATTTATTTATTTGGAAACAAATGTTCAAAACAATGATGGATGTATTATTACAACCCTCCAGTTGAGAGGGTTGTGGGATAATGTTTTGAGTGAATTGCTGTTGCAGAGTAAGCCAGAGAGTAGAAAAGATGTTTCAAGGGGTGACATTATGGATAAAATTCAACTGGAGGAATCTGAAGCTATTTTGAAAGAATATTGTCAGGCAAAGAAATTATATGCTGAGACTGTAAAAGAAACTGCAGAGAATGTGATGAAAGATGAAGAGAGAAAAGAAAATGTCAACAATCAAAGGAAATTTATGGTGAGAATTCAGAGCAAAGAAGAAAACGAAATGGACAGGCATGAGATTTGGGGTAATGTAATGGTTGGTCCTATTGGGAGTGAAGGCTTAGGCGGTAGGAGCTTTTATTCTTATTCATAAAGAGACATTTTGTGACATTATTTTTTAGGCTGGTTCTGCTCTGGGAAATATTTTTGGTGAGTTCGAGAAGAAAAAGAGATGCAATCCATGAAGTTTTTATGTGGTTTAAGCATTTCACAGAGAAACAAAAAGAACATGCATTTTCAATTTTGAACTGAAGCTGAAAAAGAGACTTTAAAGAGACATTTAAGCAAACTCTGTAAAGAAGTTATGAACATTAGCAAAATCTATGATAACAGTAGATTATGAACTGGGGGATGCGACTGTCATATTGTACTAAAATGGAGAAAGAAACATTGTTCATATCCCTAGTAGGATAAATGTAGAGGGTAACAGAGGTGTTGTAAAATATTGGAAATAACCAAAAGCATGTCTTTTTCCTGTAGAAAATATGACCATTTGATAAGTAGCCATGATAAGAGGAAATGTTATATTTGTGGGGAAACAGGTCATGATGCAAAAAAGTATGAATTGAAATGTTATAAATTAACTAAATTGGACATTTATGAATTAAAAAAACAAAAACAAAACAAAAGTCAGGATAGTAGACAAAGAGAAGAAACAATCCCAATAAAAGATAATGAGGAACAGGGAAGCAAGATCAGGTAAAAATAAAGATAAGGATAAAGGGAAGAATGAAACAGAAGATAATATAGAAGAAGGTTCTGAAATAAGCGATGAGGAAGATATAAATTGGGCAACAGTGAAAGTTAAAAAGAATTCTATTAACAAAGGTAAAAAAGACAGAAAAAGAAAGTTTAAAAGAATAAGTGTAAAAGAGAAAAAGAAAAGAAATGGATAATGCAAGTGAGATAAATACTTCAGATTTACACAATTTCTGATAAGCTACAACATAGACAAAATGACAGCTTTAGAGTGCTTTCAGTAAATATAAATAGTGTCAAAAATATCAGTAGAAGAATTGGCATCCTAAATTGGTGTAATAAGGGTGATGTTGAAGTAATAATATTGGAAGATGTAATATTTTTAACATAAGAAGAGAGATTACAAACAAAGAAACTTTGGTGAGGAGATATAATGTGGACTTTAGGAAAGGAATTATGTTCAGGCATAGTTGTACTTTGTAGAAAGTCAGTGAAAATATTGAACATAACATTGGCAATGACAGGAAGATTAACTAGTGTAGATCTCAGATGGCATAATCAGGCAGATAGAATTATAGCATTGTATGCCTATGTTACAAGTAAAGAAAGTTTTAGATTCTATAGTAATTAATATGAATACAATAATAATGGGAGATTTTAATTGTAATTTGAGAGCAAAAATAAGAGAATAAATGATATAAAGAAATTTTTTGAAGTTATAAAATGTGGCAGTTTAAAGATTTGGAATAATAATTTGTGGACATATAGTCAATGTATATATAAGACAGAAATATATTATTTTATTATATCACAAGGCTTAAATATAGCTAAGAGAGAGACACTTGTAATAGACTTTTCAGATTGCTCAGCTATCTGAATAGAAATACAAGAAAATAACAAGTATATCACATTGGGAAAAGAATAAAAAGAACAAATGAGAAATTATGGGATGAAAATGGAAAAAAACTAAATATGCATTTATGGAAAGATCACATTTCCACTAGAGTATGTTATAAAAAAATGACACGAGTGGTGTTAGCTTTGAAAGAAAAAATATAACAAATGTATTTTAGAATGACAGATGTAAGAAAAGTAAAAATAAATAAATACACAAAGAATGTGAATGGATGCTTTAAAGGGTTTGGAAAGGAACAATAGAGAATATTATGTGATAGAATGTAGAAGTTACAAAAAGAATCAAGTGAAAATTAAAGAATTATTATTTAAGCATAGATATTATTTGCAAGGTGAAGAGAAAAGGTATCAGCTTATTTGAGTAGCATAGTTAAAGAGATTAATAGCATAATTAGAGAAATGAAGGATGATAGAGGAGAGGTAAGAAGGTCTCAAAAACAAATTATGAATATTGTAATAAATCGTGTTAAGAAAATGTTTCAAGACAGAAAGAAAGTACAAAAAAGAATGGTACGTTAAAAAATTGACAGAACAAGAAAATAAGGAATTGGTAAAGTGAGATTTCCTTATATGAATTATATAAGGTACTTAGACAATTTAATTTACAGTCAATTGCAGGATCAGATAGAATAAGATACCAATTTTATAAGAATTTTAATGACTGTCAGAAAAAATATTTCTTAAAAGTTATGAATGAGTGGTTAAAAGAATGTTTTATATATAAAGATTTATGCAGTTGTATACTTAAATCTATATGTAAAAAGGAAGATAAAATAAAATTGAAAAGTGGAGACCTGTAGTATGGAACAATACAGATTTTAAGAGTTTTATGAAAATAATTCAAAAGAGAATGGAAATTAAAATGAAAAGCATTATGAAGATAGCATATACAGTTTAAATGGAAAAGGATGTCATTAATTATTTCATAGTAAGGAAAACTGTGGATGATATTATAAACAGGACTGATGAGAACACAATTGTGATATGAGATTTAAATAAAGCTTTTGATGCAGTACAGCATGAACCGTTGTGGACATTTATGGAAGAGTATAACAGTAAAAAAATTAATGACGTATGTTGTTCTGCATATAATAAAAATAAAGGAAGAATTTTAGTGAATGGATGGTTAAGCAAAGAAATAGATATAAAGAATGCCATATGTCAGATATGTTGTATGAGTAGTATATTATTTGCATTAGCTATGGCTGTATTGTCAGAGATGTAAATTTGCACATGAGAGGTGCTATTTATATTACTAATGAATGATAAAAACTCAAGTTATGTTTGCTTATACAGATGATATTATACTGATTACGTGGAACAAAGTCTGGATGAAGGAATTTGGATGTTATATGCATCAGTGTTTAAACATGATAGGTATGACTTTAAATAAAAAAAAAGTAAAGGGCTGGGTGGTATAGTAAAGACAGGCATATATTTCTCAATGAAAGAAATCTCTGGGTTAGGAATAAGATTTGGGGGTAAAAATGTAAATGAAGAAAAATGGAGTAGGATACTAGATAAAATAATGGAGGTTTGTTGTTTTTGGAAAACATACAAGCTATCATTTAATAAAATGTTTATTTGATTAATTCAGTTATACCAGTGCCTATATGTTGCCAATAATCTATAAAAAAGAAATATTACATTTTTTTCTTTTATATGAGGTTCAACATTTAATCCTGTGAAGAGAGGCATCTTATACATGGACAAAGAAGATGGAGGTTTAGGATTAATAAACCCACTTGTTTATGCTACTTCTTTTATAAAGTTTTGTTTTGAATAAATGATAAAAATGAAAAGTTAGTAGTGAACTTACTAAAGTACAGATATCATGAAAAATGTTTTATGGAAAATAAAAATTGATGAAATAGAAAATGAGAGGAAAGTGTGGTATAAAAACATCATGATACACTATTATTATGTTAATACTCAGGTTGGAGCTAGTGAATGAAAAAGTCAAAGTTATAAAAGTATGAAAAGCATGGTGTAATAAGCAAATAGAATACCAATATTTTTATGGAGATTAGCGATTAATAAATTATCAGTAAACGGAAATATGCCATATAAAAATGAGTGAAACAGATTGTATATATTGTGGTAAAGAAGAAACTACAGAACATGTTTTCTTACAGTGTATAAGGATCACAGAATTGTAGGAAAAAATGGTGTTAAGAAAATATCATTGAAAATATGAAGAAGGTAAATGAAATAAATATGGGTATGATTATGTATGGATATTATAGCCATAAAAATAAGAAATATGTTAATAAAATAGAAAAAAGATGATTTTTATGTTGTGTGGACCATTTGGAATGAAGGGTTAAATGAACTCATATTTAATGGTAAATGGAGACTAGCAGTAATTTTAAGAAAACTTAGACAGTTGTGGGAAATGGAGTAGGGGTCAAATAAGATAATGTAGATAGAAGCTTAGCATAATAATGAAAAGTAAGATATCTATCATTTTATGACAATAATGGAAAGGAATGGAAATTTGTACACTGTATACATTTGTAAATAAGTAAATACTTAAGTTTGTAAATAGTATTCTACATATTTTAAATAAAGAACCCCTACTCTTTTTTGATAGGTGCCATGGGATCTTTTACATCCACCTGAGCTGCTACTCAAGCAGATATGACCTCAGTTTAATGTCTCATCCAAAGGAACACCCCCACATGCTGCACTGCAGTCAATATTGGATGATTAATCCAACTACTTTGTGTGGGAATAGGACCCACAGCCTTCTGCACTAAAGGTGCCTGTGCTACCTATTGAGGTACTGAGACAACTACCTTGTGTGGAAATAGTATCCACAGCCTTCTGCACCAAAGATGCCTGTACTACCTGTTGAAGTACTGAGACTATGGTTTTATAGAGTATCACCTGACACAGAATCAAACATTATATGGTGTTGTACAAAGAAAAATGCAATCAAAAGAAAAGTACAAAGTAAGCATTTGGATATATACACACACAAATTTACCTTTATACTTAAATATTTACATATATATAGTAGTAGTCATGTAGTCATAGGTACAAAAGGCAGTAGATTGAAAAACATTTATCAGCCTGTAGTTTTGAGATGCATATTAATTTACTTTTCTTATGGAGATGTGAAAATATTTCTGAAGCAAACATATTTAATTTATTTTTTAGGTACAATTTCAACTTTTTCTTCAACCTTGAAATTTCAGTTTCAACAGAACTTTAGTAGGCAGCTATTACACACTAAATACTGTACTTTATTTTGCCTATTGTTTGGTTCACTCCTAAGATCCATTTAACCTTTTGTTCCATGTCAACTGTATAATGCAATTTGTCACTATTTTACTGTAATATCTCTATTATCACCCTTAATTTAACTTTTTGCAGCACATTAGTTATACAAGCATGTAAATACTAATCAGTCTGTGACTATGTCCATGATGTGAAGAATACACTTTTTGCACTGTTTTTGTCTGCACCCATTGTACAGAAATATGTCCTATGTTTCAAGCAAAATGTACATCTTCCCAGTGGTTACCTATATCTATAAATAGTGAACATTGTATTGTCATCTGGTCTACAGTAGCTACTGTGTATTATTATCCAAGCCAGGGTAGCTACTATCCTATTCACATTACTTTAGTAGTTTACTAATTTATATCCTATTGGTATATTTTTATTGCTTTATTCACTGCTCCACTGTGTGCCTTAATTGTTGGTGTCTGAAGATTTTATAATATTCCTGAGACTACAATGAAAGTGTGTTTCCTAGCTGGACATTCCTGTTAATACATGTGAATAAATGGAAGCACATGAAACAGTTATAATACAACCATTTTGTGTTTTAATATCTGTGAAACTGAAAGCTTTTTTAATGCAATTACATCTCACAGTAAATTTAGAAAATTAGCAACAGGATTTTATACACACACACACACACATATATATATATATATATTAATATTAATAATTTTAATGTATTCACTATTATAAGAAGGTATACACCCCCCCCACACCCCCCAATGTGGAGGGCTGTGTTACCAGATTGGTAGAAAACTGGTTCATTGATAGAACCCACTTAGTCAAAATAGGGGAAGCCACCTCAAGCAGTAGGCCCGTAATGAGCGGTGTACCCCAGGGATTGGTCTTAGGGCCTCTATTGTCTGAGATATACTTTTTCTGAACTGCAGGCCAAAACCAGTGGACTATGGCTGACCAAGTTTGCAGATGACTACAAGTCATCCATTTTCCAGTGATGTGGGCATCCTTCAAGAGGGTCTCACCCAAACAAATGACTGGTGCCAGAAACATGGCCTCAAACTGAATGCCAAAAAATGCATCAACATGCCCTTTGGAGCGAGTGACATCCACATAAATTATCACAATAATATCATGTTCCTAAGCACACAATTAGTCAAGAGGGACTTGGGCACCCAGGTTGATAGCAAACTGACTTTTGACCACCATATTGCCTCTGTTGTACAGAAAGATTTCTACATGGCCCACCTCATTATTAAGGGTATCTCATCCAGGGACAAGGAGGTCGTAGCATCCCTGTATTCTTCCCTTATAAGACCCATTATTGAGTACAAAGCCCCTTTCAGCATATACCTCACAAAGCACATGCAGCAGCTGGAGTGACCGCAGAGGTTCCTCACCAGGAGAATCCAGGGCCTCAAACATCTACCCTACATGGATAGGCTAAAAGCCCTGCCACTCTACTCAGTCTCATACAGACTCCTCAAGGGTAACCTCTGTCTGGCATACAAAGCAGTCTCAGACCCCACCCTGATGGGACTGCTGCATATCCACAAGTCGATCTCCACTCGAATAACCTGCACACGTGACCTCAACCTGGTCTGTGACATCAATAGGACTTGTTGGCAGGACAGATTTGTGTCACACAGACTCCCCCTTCTGTGGAACAGACTCCTTCTCCACATCAAGCAGAGTACCTCGTTAAACCTTTTTAAGCGTAACCTGGATAACTGGATGGGGAACAGAAAATACACCTCTGGGATTCCACCTGTGTCCCTGCTGGACAGGGGCATTGGGTACTGACTTGTCGGCACATGGGCAAATTCTTGGCTAGGCTTGTAAGGGCCTCAGGGCCAATAGCCTAGTAACTTCCTATGAGCCTATGATCCTATTATACATGACATTAAAGACTCTTACCTGGTAGAACGTTGACCATTGAAAATGAAATTATCGATTAGGCCACATAGAAAAAGTCAAGCGCTTGTTAAAAATAGTATAGTAATACTTAAAATACAAAACTAGTTTAGCCACTGTAATCCTACAATGTAATGGTTAGCTTATTGTACATGACTAGAAACATTATGCAATTACTGAAGCAAATTCTGCATTTTCTATCGGGATAACTTTACTATTAAAACTAAATGGTAGGCATATCTATTTTAAAATTAAGTTTTTACACAGAATCATGAAACAGTTAAGGGTTTGTATGTACACTGTGAATATCTCTTGCACCAAACACTACCGTGTACATCATTGTGCGTGTTGATGTGGTGGGCTTTGTACTGTAAATAACAGTTTGAGTCATATGTAAACTAGATCTCTTGGCATAGAGGGATAGAGATGTTTGTTACTTGCCTGCATGTGAATTAAAGCATTTGTCATGTACGGAGGACATGGAAGCATTTGTATGCCTTTGTCATGTTGACTGTCATGTGTTTCATCTACCTTTCCCCTTACTCTTTTCATAGTACCATTATACATGGACAGAGCATGGCATATAAGGAAAAATGAAACATTTGTTTCATTTCTGAAAAATCAAATTCAGAAATAAAATGACAATGTAATAGAAAACAAAATATGAACTATGCAGGCAAAGATGCAAGAAGCTACAGAAAAAAATAATTTAAAAATTCTAAAGCAATGACCAGTTAATAATAAATATGTTAAAAAACAAAAATAATGTTGGAATGTGCTGAAAACCCACTCATGCTCACACTGAAGTTAAAAAATCTGAATTATGAATTAGATAGAATGAAACAAAGCATGTCAGTATTTTGGGGAATTATTGTATAGGGTTAAATGGATTAAATAGATACAGCAATTATTTTTTTTCATAGAGGTATAATCATGTCCTGCAAGAATTTGCTTCCTGAAGTTATGCATCCTGAAAGCCAGAATCTCTGAATAACACATCAGTGCCTAATTAGCCAGCCAGACTACAGTAGGTTTTAGTCTATACATACATTTTATGCATTTTGTAAGCCATTCACTCATTTTTAAAATTCATTTTTGTTCCCTCATAAATTACCTCAAACTCTCAGATTCCATCCATTGCACATTTCCTTATTTGTTATAGGTAGAAAAGAAGGCTGGACAAACAACATCTGAACCAATCTGATTCCATGGTTGGACATTTTTGTTCCGACTCTACCCCCCTATTCTCCCCATCTCTGGGTAGCTCACATGTGGCAATGTCATGATAGAACCAGGTATTCATTTTTATGTTGTGCCAAACTGTGGATGTCTGACTATGCTCCCTAACTATTGCCAGCTGCAAGTCCAATGGCCACTAGCAGGGGGTGCTATGCAGTGAACATACATGCAGTTTTCTCCTTGCCTTGAAAGGAGAATAGACCAACAGTTGCTTATGTCCTCCCACCCATATCCATCTGGCCCTTGGACCCCAAGTAAGTTAAATGAAAACTGAAACTGCAAACCAAATAAAACTTCTGTGTTTCCTAATTGCCAATAACCTCAAATGTGACTAAACACATATTGCAAGTCATTAAAAAAACACACAATACTGAATTCTCTTTATAGAACCAATCACTACCTGTCAGATGATGCTAGACAACATAGGCACCAGAAGCTATGTACGGAGGACATGGAAGCATTTGTATGCCTTTGTCATGTTGACTGTCATGTGTTTCATCTACCTTTCCCCTTACTCTTTTCATATTACCATTATACATGGACAGAGCATGGCATATAAGGAAAAATGAAACATTTGTTTCATTTCTGAAAAAATCAAATTCAGAAATAAAATGACAATGTAATAGAAAACAAAATATGAACTATGCAGGCAAAGATGCAAGAAGCTACAGAAAAAAAATAATTTAAAACTTCTAAAGCAATGACCAGTTAATAATAAATATGTTAAAAAACAAAAATAATGTTGGAATGTGCTGAAAACCCACTCATGCTCACACTGAAGTTAAAAAATCTGAATTATGAATTAAATAGAATGAAACAAAGCATGTCAGTATTTTGGGGAATTATTGTATAGGGTTAAATGGATTAAATAGATACAGCAATTATTTTTTTTCATAGAGGTATAATCATGTCCTGCAAGAATTTGCTTCCTGAAGTTATGCATCCTGAAAGCCAGAATCTCTGAATAGCACATCAGTGCCTAATTAGCCAGCCAGACTACAGTAGGTTTTAGTCTATACATACATTTTATGCATTTTGTAAGCCATTCACTCATTTTTAAAATTCATTTTTGTTCCCTCATAAATTACCTCAAACGCTCAGATTCCATCCATTGCACATTTCCTTATTTGTTATAGGTAGAAAAGAAGGCTGGACAAACAACATCTGAACCAATCTGATTCCATGGTTGGGCATTTTTGTTCCGACTCTACCCCCCTATTCTCCCCATCTCTGGGTAGCTCACATGTGGCAATGTCATGATAGAACCAGGTATTCATTTTTATGTTGTGCCAAACTGTGGATGTCTGACTATGCTCCCTAACTATTGCCAGCTGCAAGTCCAATGGCCACTAGCAGGGGGTGCTATGCAATGAACATACATGCAGTTTTCTCCTTGCCTTGAAAGGAGAATAGACCAACAGTTGCTTATGTCCTCCCACCCATATCCATCTGGCCCTTGGACCCCAAGTTAGTTAAATGAAAACTGAAACTGCAAACCAAATAAAACTTCTGTGTTTCCTAATTGCCAATAAACTCAAATGTGACTAAACACATATTGCAAGTCATTAAAAAAACACACAATACTGAATTCTCTTTATAGAACCAATCACTACCTGTCAGATGATGCTAGACAACATAGGCACCAGAAGCTGTTAAAAACTGGGGGGATGGGGTGGGGTGGAGGGTGACAGGGTCACTTAGTGAACTAAAAAGGGGAATTTTTTATAATTATTTGCTATCATAACATAGGTTCACTTGGAGGACATTTTAAGCTTAGCTATTTCCCTTTTGGTGCTTGAATTAACATTTTCTGATTGGTCTTAGCTATCCCCATCGCTGATAATTATATATTAGCCCTAGTGAGAACAACTGTGATCATACCATAGATAATCTGGGGGGGCCATGTAACGGATGAAGCATTTAGGAACTGCTTCTATCCATTAGTGGCATGAGGGGAAATCCTGGGGTACATTTTCTATTACCCATCCTTAGATCCAAGTTGCATTTAAATATGGATGGATGAGCTTTGCTTTATTTTTATGGATAGTCTGTTCTGGAACAGTGGTAGCCTCTGTGATATATATCCATCTCTCCAGAACATTCAGTTGAGATACCTGGACTGAGTATTTCTGATGCCATTTGACTTGCTGATGTTCAGTAGTTCCATCTGCATTATGTCGGAGGATGCTTTGTATGCCAGACATGTCACCTCTAAGCACTCTGTAGGATACTGAGTATAGTAATAAATCTTTGAGGTGATCCATGCAAAACCTATTGTTTAGGACTTGCATCCTTTTAGTAAGGTATCTCTGAAGGTATTCCAATTATTGCATGGGGCTGGACAGATACATGCCAAAGTGGGCATTATACAAAATGATTGACATAATGAGAGCTTTGTAAAGGGGGACAACAACATTTCTAGATCTAGTCACAATCAATTTGTTTATAAGCTGTGCAATATAGAAAGGCTTTCTTATGACTCTGGGCACATGCTGGGCAAAAGTTATGTCACTGTACACACAAATCCCCAAATGCCAAACAATTGGATCAATTCTCAGAGGGCATTGTCATGATTTTTACACCAGTTATTATTTGGGACAAACCTTCCTGCATGATGGTTAAGTCATTTGGGGATTCAATAACTTCTCCTAGCTTGCAGTCATCTCAAACACAGCTCTTTGGTATTTCCTTTTACTTTTGAGATGTATATGCCAAACAGAAAAAGTCTCAGCACCGAACCCTGAGGGACTCCATTGGTGACTGGTCTCTTCCCCTGTTTTGATCTCCTGCATTCTGTGAGCCAAGTTGGCAATGCAGCTGGTGATGTAAGTGTTTGCTCCTACATTATTTATCTTTTGTACTACACCTGAGTAGGGAATTGTGTCAAAAGGCTTGGCCAGGTCAAGGTAATGTGGTGTGAACTGTTTTACCTTCATCCATTGCTTTGGTAACAAGAGTTAAGCTTAAAATTTGCCCATGATTTTAAGCCTTTCACACTTTCCTCTGGGCTGTTTTCAAACACATTTTAGGGCCATGCATACATGTATGCATTCCTTGATTCACCTTCCTGATTGTATTAAATTATATTCCTTGTATAATACAGCACACTTGTTAGACTTAAGTTAGAGCGCATTTTAAATGTATTGTTTAAACATTTTTCCAGTAGGCAATGAAACAAAAATGCATTAACCAATAATGACAAAACTGCCCTATTCAGAACATTTCCATCATTCTATAGCTATGTCAAGAATCTCAATGGCAACACTCAGATCTGCTCTGAGTTACAGCACAATGGCACTAAATATACAGAACCAACTGATATTGCCAACATCCTGGCAGATAGATTCAGTGCTAACTTTACCCCTCTCTCATCCCCTAAAGGGATAAAATAATCTAGCCTCTGCCACCAAACATGGCACACTCATACAATACGCAGATGACTCGACCATCATCTGCTCAGCCCAGTCCTTACCCAAACTGCAAAAAGTCACACAGGAAGCCTTTTCCTCTGTTGAAACATGGTTATCCGATGCCCAATTAATACTCAATCCAAACAAAACTAAACTACTCATCTTCCAACCCACCAAACATACTCAAAACAACTCTCACTTTAACATCACAGCAAAAGACAACACCACTATATACCCAACTGAACACACCAAATTGCTAGGAGTGGAAATAGACAATAAACTAAAATTTGACATTCACATATCCATGACCATAAAAAAAGTCCACAAAAACTAGGAGCGTTATACAGAAATAAGCAATTTCTCACCAAAGCAGCAAAGATTTCAATAGCAAATTCCCACCTTATCTCCACCCTACTTTATGCCTCTCCAATATATACCAACCTAAGGCAATGTGATCTAAACAAGCTAGAGACCTGCTACAACAAAATCGCCAAATTCACCACAGGGGCATCCTTCCATAGTCACCACTGTTTCTCACTTGCTGAACTGGGCTGGTTTGAACTCCCTCACCTCCTTCAGTGGTATCAACTCTCACTCGCCCACAAACTAGTAAACCATCCACTAACTGTCCCATCCCTCCAGAATCTACTCCAACTCTATCGTACCACCAGACCACTAAGATCCAGCAACAAAAATCACTTGCAGATCACTAAAGCCAATAACTCTGCTGATGAAGCACTATTCTCTTGTGCCATAGCCAAATTATGGAACTCACTCCCACCCACAATTACCTCCGTACCATCATGCACCCACTTCAAAACTTTACTAAAAGCACACTTAAAAACATGCTGGCTATGCCCTTGCAACTCCCACTCTAATATCATCCACCCCATCCAACCACTACCTTTCTCTCCACTCCACTAACTACCTTGATTATAGCAAGCTCAGATGCTCATAAGCCTAGTACTTATTATACAGCAGGAACTTCTCATTGTAACATTTGTTAATGTCTGTTATGTACTTCACAGATAAAGATTCTAGTTGTCTACTGATGTACTATGTTCTTCATCTGTAAATATGTTGTAAGTAATTGCTATGTTAAATTGTTAATCGCTATGTAATCCAATGTAACTACTGTCTGTTTATTTTACTGTGGAGCTTTTCTCCCTGGGCCTCCACTGAAAATGGGCCTACGTCCAGTCGGACACTCCCGGTCAATAAATTTAAACAAACAAATAAATAAATAAAGGGCCCATCTCTATACCGGAAGAATGCAAAGTACCTGTAATTACAGCTGCACAGGTAAAAAACACACTCTCCAAAGCCAAGAACACCGCATCCATGGGACCTGACAACATCCCAGGCTGCGTTCTACATGAACTACAGAATGAACTGGCACCTCACCTAAGTACCATGTTCAGTCATAGCCTCACCTCAGGCTTTGTGTCCACTGAATGGTGCACAGCAATGGTTATCCCACTCCACAAAGGAGGAGCCACCACAGACCCAGGGAATTACAGCCCCATTAGCCTGACGAGCCTGGTCTGCAAGGCTATGGAGCATATCTTCATGGAACTTATAAACAATGACATTGGTAATCTCCAAACTCTGGACCTTACCCAGTTCGGGTTTGTAAAAGGCAGATCATGTCTCCTAAATCTGATAGACTTCTTTGAAGCGGTCACCAAAGCCGTAGATGAGGGTAAGGTGGTTCACACAGCCTATCTAGATCTCGCCAAGGCTTTCGACACCATCCCCCACTCTGGAATTATAGACAAATTCACTAAACTAGGTATAAATCCCTATGTCACAAGATGGGTTGCCAACTGGCTCACTGACAGAACTCACACTGTGAAAGTAGCAGACTCTAAATCCAACTTCAGACCAGTGACAAGTGGAGTACCACAGGGTTCACTCCTAGGTCCTCTCCTGTTTGGTATCTACTTCTCTGAAGTACAGGCTAACACAGAAGGTCTTTGGCTAGCAAAGTTCGCAGATGACTGCAAACTAGGAGCCATAATCAAAACTCCTAACGATGTGGACATCCTACAAAAGGGCCTCACTGAGACAGATGCCTGGTGTCAAAGCCATGGCCTCGAGCTCCATGCCAAAAAGTGCATTGTCATCCCTTTTGGTAAAAACTCTGTACCCATGAACTACCACATAGGTGGTAGTCTACTTAACACCGAAAGTGTGATAAGAGACCTTGGGACACAGGTGGACAGTAGTCTCTCCTTTGATAATCACAACGCCACAGTAGTCAGGAAATCCTTCTACGTGGCACACCTCATCACAAAAGGTTTCTCATCCAGGAAAAAAGAGGTCATTGTTCCCCTCTACTCATCACTCATTAGACCCATTATAGAGTACAACGCCCCTTTTGGTATGTACCTCACAAGACATCTACAACAACTGGAAAGACCTCAGAAATACCTCACAAAGAGGATTACCGGCCTCAAACAGATGCCCTACGCAGACCGTCTCAAAAAACTCCAGCTTTACTCTGTCGCATATCGCCTACTCAGAGGCGATCTTTGCCTAACATACAAAGCTATGTCAAACCCAGAGCTGTTGGACATGCTTCACGTAAAGAAATCCCAATCCCTCCGACCTACATGCTCTAGGGACCTAAACCTTGTCACCACAATAAACAGAACATGCTGGAGGGATAGATTCCTGTCCCAGAGACTTCCCATACTCTGGAACAAACTACCTATCTATATCAAACAAAGCTCCTCATTAGCACTCTTCAAGAAAAATCTTAATGATTGGATGGGAGATAGGAAATTCACCCCGGGGATCACTTCTGTGGCTCTGCTTGACAGGGGCACAGGAAAATAATTTTCTTGGCTGGCAAAAGCCAGGGTACCATTTGGCTAGGCTTATATAGGCCCTAGGGCCAATTGCCTACTACCTACCTATGAACTTATGAACCTATAAAGGTCTACTTCCACACATAACTACATTTTACATTTATTGTTTGAACATTTTTCCAGTAGGCAATAAAGCAAAACGCATACACCAATAATGACAAAACTGGCCTATTCAGAACATTTCCATGATAACAGTCTACTTCTATACACAATATATAAATACAGAATCACAGTAGAGTGTAAGCCATAGGCATGTTGCACACACTTCTTGAACTCATTTTCAATGGGGGGGGGGGGGCAAAGGGCCAAAAAACAGGGTCATATTTTAAGCATTGTGTGTATAATTTTGGAAAGTTGCTTGCATAAAATGTTACCACCATGCATTTCACTGCCAAGTCTTTGACCCAGAACCTTGTGCACTATAGTCAGAGCAACATACCACTAAGCTAAACCAGCAGTTTCTTCAAAGACAGGAAGACAAACTTAAATGGCTAGCATATCATTTAGTGAATTCAGTTCTCACTTCTCACCATAGCTCTCAACCTCTTAGCACAAAAATACAGAACAAAGCCAGTAATGGGGGAATACAGCCCCAAAATAGGGACACATTTCAAATACTGATTTTATAACCTTAGAAAACTGCTAGAATAAAAGGTTTGGGGACACATTTCAAATATTGATTTTATAACCTTAGAAAATTGCTAGAATAAAAGGTTTAGGAACACATTTCAAATATTGATTTTATAACCTTAGAAAATTGCTAGAATAAAAGGTTTAGGGACACATTTCAAATACTGATTTTATAACCTTAGAAAATTGCTAGAATAAAAGGTTTAGGGGACACGTTTCAAATACTGATTTTATAACCTTAGAAAATTGCTAGAATAAAAGGTTTAGGGACACATTTCAAATACTGATTTTATAACCTTAGAAAATTGCTAGAATAAAAGGTTTTGTTTTACCAGTCCAGAGGAACAGAACAACCATGCAACAATGTGATGCATAAATTCAGAAGTGATGGTGGCTAGAGCCTTAAGGCTCTTTTTACCTGTACCCAAGGTACAGGGTTTGAGCCTCAGTACATCTAGCCAAAAGATGTATCCGGCTGGGGGCATTTACACACACACACCAGTGTACTCACTCCTCAGGTAGCATTCAGCTTCTGTCCGTCCATTCCTGTGCTCTATAGTTCCGGTGCCCATGCTAGACAAACACTAGCATCTACCTACTTTCTTCCATGACTAAAATATGTCTCACCTATTCATACAAACCTAAATACTACACTTATGCTAAACTCTCTACCTGTTACAATACAGTAGACAAATTTGCAGCCAAACATACTTATAGGACTTACATTGCAGAACCCTGAAACAACTTAACTGGTTTGGACTACCCAGCTGTTTAACATGCTCACAACTTATTATTGCACACAATCTTATACCTGCACGAGAAAAATGCCCAGCTTTAAAAGATACCCTGCAGCACTTCTTTCCAGGTAGAAACCTTCACTCAACCAATAAGCACTTAATGTTCACAGCAAAGTCTAATAACTCAGCAGGTGACTTGTACTCCCATTACGTATCTCAACTCAGACTATGAAACTTTCTGCTTTCAAACCCTTTCTAAAACAACACATAAACCACATGTGGTTGTGCACATGCTCCATACCTGGGACACTTCATTTTCTTTTGTCAACTTATACCCCCTATCCTATTATAATTTCTATCCCCTTCTACAAAACAAGCCTTTCTACCACTCTTCCTCTTCAATTTCCTTCTTACCTTAATTCTCACTTTACATTTCAATATCTTTATGGCCTTTGCACTTTATCCACCTCCTTTGTGCCCCACTATCCTTGATTCATTAACTACACAATGCCCCCCCCCCCTTTTAGCTTAACTGCTAACTACCTACTGATTGATGTTTCACACTCTTTACCTCAGTTTTAATTATTCCTAACATCTATATGGTAACCGGCCTCACCCATGTTTTAGAAAGTATATCTAAGGTCTGCTTGTCACAGATATTACACATGAACTGTGTTTGCAGACTAAATGTTTTATACTTGGAAAGTAATATCATGCATGATGTCACCACAGGAGAAATACCTGTTTTATGTCTGTATAGTGTCACTACAGAAAAGTTACCTATTTGTATCTAAATGTTTTAAGAACTACTGATGTAATGTATCTTTGTAAAAAATGTTTTGTCATGAGTTTCTTAAATATATCTGCTGGAGCTTTTCTCCCTGGGCCTCTGTTGAAAATTGGGTTTTGCCCAGTCTGACTTTCCTGGTAAAATTATCTTGGGTCATTCATTGACGTTTCAAACATTAACTCTCCTTTGCATGAATAGGCTGTCAAATTGCTTGCTTATTGTTGAAGAACTTAATAGCTAAATGAAGCCAGGGCACTGCCTCCTTCTGTTTTCTTGTATCAATGCAATTTGTTTTTGGTGATTTACCACACATGGAAAGTGTTTGACATTGTTGCTGTTGTTTTATGGCTATAATGTTTGCAAGGGATAATAGCAAACCCACTGATGTCACAAGTGTCATATAACAAGAACATTATGTTCTCATCTGTGAACATAAAAAGTTCTTCATTTTTATGCTCAGATTTTATTCCTGTCCCTTAAAATGATTAATTGCAGCAATAAAAGCATATTATTGGTTTAATGTTTATTTAGTAGTAGGGCAATATGTGGGCAGCTGTAACTAATAGTAGAAAAATGTAATAAAATATTTAGCCTAGTACCAGCAATTCACCTATGCATATTATTTCTGTTAGATGCTGTGTGTGTGTGTGTGTGTGTGTGTGTGTGTGTGTGTGTGTGTGTGTGTGTGTGTGTGTGTGTGCGCATGTATATATGGGAGTGCTTTAAAGTATTGAACATTTGTAATATCTAATGTCTGTAATGCTAGCAGAAGTGATCAAAGAATCATCCATTCAATTCTGCCTGCATTACTGTGTGGGAGCTCACAGAACAGCGGGGAGTAAGGATTTGCCTTTACCAATAATTTATCAAATGACCCAACACTAAACTATAAGAACACAAAGATGCAGAAAAAAATAATCTACAAATAACCACACAAACTGATAAAAAACAAAAACCGAAAGAACCAAGTCAGAGTTCCACTCCAATGTGATTTGAATGCTTTTGTTTCCCAAATAGAAACTTGATCAGAATACATGTTTTTTATCATGCTGCAAAAAATCATAAGATGAATCACTTAATTAAAATACAAGCAATTGTCATGTGCTTTCATCAATAGACTTCTTCAGAAACCATTCTTGTGTATTAACATCACTTCCTTAAATGTTTAAAATTACATCATGTGAGCTCTCCAATCAACGTCATAAATTAAACACATAAAACATACTGCAGCATAAAATGCCACCACAAAGTATGAAATACTGAATACAATAATACGTTCAATGCAACTCCCATTTCTATATTTGATAAGACTTAAGTTTCAAAACATAACCTGTAGAAAAATAATCATTAATAACGGGAAAATTCTCAGCATAAGTTTTCAGTTGCCATTTCATTTTGCTTAATTCAAGACATTCACTATATATGGTCCAGTTCTTGGGTTAAAAATAATCTTGTTTAAACAAAAAATTACTATTAAAACTGATAAGAAAGGAAGAATTTAAAAATGTACAACTAACAAACTTCCAAAACTAGGAAGAAAAACACAGAGGCAAAACCGGTATTTGAGAGCTTTTGTTCTTTAATGCAACAAGAACTTCAGAAATAAAGATATCCACACAAATACTTCAACATACAGAAAACCAGCAGCCAATAAAAAAAAAATCTTTGTTTCATGTAAACAAATAATAAAAAGTAGTCAACAATAGCCAAGGAAATGTAGCAGTAATCAAGGTAATGTAGCAGTAATACAAGTGCAAGAAAAACAACTCACCCACAACTTGTAAGGATTCTGGATGCTTCAAAGATATTTTATTAATGATTAAAGCTGAATTACTAATGTGATATTTATCTAAGCTACCTAAGCATACATTTACTATCACGGGACTCATTCCGACCAGGGGAAGATTCAGCATTAAGGAGCAGCTGCCACTTAAGTTCCCACACCTCCAACAGTATGTCAAAATCACCAAAGAAAATATCTATTTGTTCTAAAACAAAAAAACTAAGCAATTCAACATAATTACAATGCAAACTATGTTTCGCTAAGGCATTTTTAGTGTCCCTTTTCCTTATAACAACACACACACACACACACACACACACACACACACACACACATATATATATATATATATATATATATATATACTGTAAACATATATAAGGTTCTACTTTACATTAGTTAAGAACCACAACGTTAGCGAGATGACAACATCGTAAGCTGAAAACATTGAACACCCGGAACATCGAATTTCGCCTCTGGGAAACTAACCACTTGGTCACCACTGACAATAACAAAAGCACTAAACAAATTAAACTCACCGAAGTGGGACCATCCCTACTTAAATATCCCAACTCTGAGATCGTACTACAGTGGAGAAAAGGGCAAATGTCATCAGTGTTGGCCAAGTGGTTAGTTCCCCAGAGGCAAAATTTGCTGTTCCGGGTGTTTGCTGATTTGAGCTTATGATGTTGTTGTCTCACTATTTAGGAGTCGATGATGTGGTTCGTTGATGTTATGAAGGGGAACCATATATATATATATATATATATATATATATATATATATATATATGTATATATATATATATATATATATATATATATATATATATATAAAATGGTTTACTATCACATGTTCATTCATCTTTTAGATGAATGAACTATGTGTGAAAACCACATAGTGGAACCATTAAGGCGATCACCACAATGTCGAAGCTGACAAGAGCAAATGGCCGCCATTGTCAGCTCCAACATTGGGGTGCAGATTGCACTATAGTGGGGATGGGGAAATGTACTCTTACCCTCACTGTAGTGCTATCTTGGAGTTTGTATATATACCAGTTGTATTATGTTGGGTGGATAGGAGCATTTCAGTGTAGTCGACATTTTCGAAATTCAACTGCACTAAAATGCTTGGTTCGACATTTACACTGTTCGGTGTACAGATTTCCGAACATTTGGTTCGGACATCTGTACATTCGAACAATGTTATGTCGAACATCTGATAGTAAACCATATAAAATATATGTGTGTGTAAGTGTATATATATATATATATATATATATATATATATATATATATATATATATATATATATACACATATAAATATACATACACATATGCGCATACACATATGTATATATACACATATACACATACATATATATAAACATATATATAAACTCAATATTGTTGACTATAAGTCATATCATAAGATGCAATATATATATCTGAGAAGCTTCCAAAATATAAGGCCATTGCTTATATCTCTTACATTTAAAGGTGCCTACCCTATGTCCATCGATGTACTTAACAATCCTAGAATTTTCAAAATAATCTTTAAGGTCTTCCCCTTCTTAAATACCAGTTGGGGTTTGTCACCAACCACTTTAATCTGTTCTTTTTCTCAACTAAATACAAACCAGGTTTTGTAAATGATGTTCCTAATATGTTTGGCATTTGTGTTAGAGGGAGTAATCATAGTCCTGGTATATTGTTTAAACTCATCCCTATTAACCTCATATCTAGAGGAGTTCAAAGCTAAGTCTCCACAGCCCAGTAACACGTGATGAAACCCTCCAATCATTTATTTAAAATATCTTGGAAAAATGGGTCCAAAAATTTTTAATAGATTAACCTGTTCAAAAACATTGCTTTCAATGTAGTTACTTCATGAACAAGTAAATTATTATTGGAAACCATCTAGCAAACTGGACTATCTGTCCATTACCAGGGCCTTCTTTTGATATAAAGGGTGACAGATACTACAAAATAATAAGGAATTTGAATAAGTTGGTTTTCTGTAGAGGTTTGAAATAAAGATTTTATTGTTCTGATTCTTATTAATTTGAATATCTAAATAACACAATAAATCTTAGGTTATTTGCTGAGTGAAACTCAAAAAATTCACGTGCCATTCAAGTAATCAATGAATTCCAATAACCTTTTCTCATTTCTAGTCCATCGCATACATATATCATTAACAAACCTTCTGTATAGCTTCCACTATCCTGTAAAACTGGAGTTGAGTAGAAATGATTTTCCCATTGGGATATAACTTAATTGGAATTAATGGGGCACATGCAGCCCCCTTTTCTACTCCAGTTTTTTTGATAATAATATGCCCAATCAAAGTAAATAAAGTTGTTGGTTCAAACAGCCTCCATAAACTCATATACCAATTTAATATCCAAAGCTGATCAATTGCTATTAATGACCAAAAAAATCACAAAACCAAACAAGCCCAAGATCATGTGGAAAAAGATATTTACCATCTATAGTAACAAAAATCAAGCCATCATACAAATCCACTGAATGTTTCTTTAGACATTTCCAACAATCCTTTGACAAATAATCCATTGAATTTCAAACATTTTAAAGTTTAAAATCAATAAACTTAGCCAAAGGATGAGTTTTTGAACTACACACATTAGCTATAGAGCAAAGTCTTTGATCCCTTTCATCCTTATGGATCTTAGGGATACCAAAAATAGTGGGAATAATGGGTTTGAAAACCTCAAGAATTTATACAATTCTCCATCAGTTTGGCCTGATGTTAATTGGTCAACATGCAATCAATTTTGTAACATGCTATGTTGATCATTTCTTTGACACTTCATCATATGTATCCTGATATAACAATACCAGCATTTTGTTAGCATAAACTCCCCGATTCATAATAACCACAGCAGCCCCCGTGTCCAGTTTCATAATTCTGAAGTTAGTATCAGTACAAAGTTCATGTAACAGTTCCCATTCTTTGTTACATAAATTAAATCAAGGTTGAAAAGTTTTCCCTTTCAAAACTTTCCTGAAGTCACTCTCATACAACTTTTCATAAACCTGATCAACTGGGTAGGGTGGAGGGTTAAATGTACTATGCCTGCATAAAAGGTCAACATTAGGACCACTCTCTGCCCCATGTATAGAAAACCAGAAAGCTAAATTTATCTTATGAACAAATAACCTCAAGTCTACAAGAATGTCTGATAAGTATATTCTTCTTGAGGGAATGATGATAAATCCTCACTGCAACAAATTCACGTGCTTCTTGTGCAATGACTGTCCAATTTTAAAGTCACCACTATCACTGATAATCATTTCATCTCCTAATGTCTCAAATTGCAGTTGTTTTAGGATTTGCCCTTACACCACTGTTGTGCAATCTCAGAGCTGGGATAAATAATTAGCAGGGTGTATGGGAACATGTGTTTTCTTCAGTTTGATTGTTGGTTGGTATTTTAACATTTGATCTTTGGGGATTGATGTTTTTCAGTTCAATATGTATGTAGTTTGATAACTATATCTATCTATCTATATATATTGGGCAGCGCAATAGTGCAGCAAGAGATTCTCCGGTTCGATTCTCAGCTGGGGTACCTTCTGTGTGGAGTCAGCGTGTCCTCCCTGCATTTGCATGGGTTTCCTCTGGGTGCTTCAGTTTCCTCCCACATTTCAAAGACATGCTTTTGGGCCTCTGTTGAAAGTGGGGTCTGTCCCAGTTGCACTTTCCCAGTAAACAAATGTTAAATAAATAAATAAAATATATGTGTGTGCGTGTGTGTGTATGTGTGTGTGTGTGTTTGTGTGTGTGTGTGTGTGTGTGTGTGTGTGTGTGTGTGTGTGTGTGTGTGTATAAAATATAAAAATGTGTGTCTGTGTATTTATATTATATTGTATTATATTATATTATATTATATTACATGATGTGTATGCCATATATTATTTATATGAGTCTATGTCAAGTGCTCGAACTATAAAAATGTTGAGCACTTAGACATCAAACACAAATGCTCAAATCACAAAGTTTTGAAACAACAAAAAAAGATACAGCAAAAAGAAAATCTATTTTTTTGCAGGAGGGGGGTGTCAAGTTCCACTGCTCCTCCTACTACTTATATATACCAACTCTAAGATTGCACCACAGTGTGGAAAGGGCAAATTCCTGGTCCCACTGAACCACAATCTTGTACATCCATCATTGGTTCATAGGTAGGTACTAGGCTATTGGCCCTAGGGCCTATATAAGCCTAGCCAAAGGTACCCTGGCTTTTGCCACCCAAGAAAATTATTTTCCTGTGCCACTGTCGAGCAGAGCCACAGAAGTGATCCCCAGGGTGAATTTCCTATCTCCCATCCAATCATCAAGATTTTTCTTGAAGAGTGCTAATGAGGAGCTTTGTTTGATATAGATAGGTATAGATATAGATAGGTAGTTTGTTCCAGAATATGGGAAGTCTCTGGGACAGGAATCTATCCCTCCAGCATGTTCTGTTTATTGTGGTGACGAGGTTTAGGTCCCTAGAGCGTGTAGCTCATAGGGATTGGGATTTCTTTAAGTGGAGCATGTCTAAAAGCTCTGGGTTTGACATAGCTTTGTGTGTTAGGCAGAGATTGCCTCTGAGTAGGCGATATGCAATGGAGTAAAGCTGCAGTTTTTTGAGACGGTCTGCATAGGACATCTCTTTGAGGCCAGTAATCCTCTTTGTGAGGTATTTCTG